>NC_060130.1:340758051-341062035 GCF_021461395.2 Schistocerca americana
TTTGCATTTCAGTAACAGCAATCATTTAGATGTATTAGGTTTCCATGTTACATTGATGAGCCAAATCATTATGACCACCTGCTTAATAGCTTGTCTGTCCGTCTTTGGAACGAGATACAGCACTGATTCTATGCATCAGGGATCCGACAGTTTCTTGGTAGGTTTGTGGAGGTATGTGACATTAGGTCACTACGCACAGGGCATGTAATTCGCGCAAAAAAAGGGCCGCCGATTTGCGTTCCGGTGATGACTGCCGATAGCGACCAAGATGGGTTTCATAGGTTTTACATTAGGTGAATTTTGTCGCCGAGACATCAACGTGATTTCACTATAATAGGTCTCAAACCAATGTAGCACGGTTCTGGTTCCGAGACATGGGCAATTATACAGCTGAAAGATGACATCGCCGTCGCGGAAGACATCAAGCGTGATGGGATGCACGTGCTTCGCAGCTGTCAGCGTGTCTTCGGTTGCTACGACAGGTCCCATGCAAGCGCAGGAGAATTTCTCCCATAGCATAATACTGCTGTCACCAGCCTGTGCCCGTGACGCTGCACGCTTCTAGGCGACGTTTACCTCGATGAGGGCGTTTATCGAGACTACCGTCGACCTAGTGTAGCAAAAATGTGATACACTCGATGAGCCGATACGTTTCCATTGATTGACGATCGAATCACGATGGTCCCGTGCCCACTGCAGTCGTAGCTGATGATGTCGTTGGGTCAACACGTGAACATGCAAGGGTGTTCAGCTGCGGAGCTACATGTTCAACAATGTGCGATGAACGATGTGCTCCGAAACACTTGTACGTGCACTAGCATTGTGCTGTTTCGGCAGAAATACCAAAGATCACCATCTATCTTAGTTTACAGAGCAGTCAAGCCTCCGAGCCCCACGTTCTGTGGAGAGTTATGGGTTCAAACCATTTAGCGGCTAGTGGTAGTTTCACTGTCCTTCTACCTCTTTCCGCAGGTGCTCACGACAGTAGCACATTAACATTCGACCAGCTTCACCGTTTTCGAGATTTCGTTCGCAGGCTCCGCGTAATAATAATCTGCCCTTTGTCAAAGCCACTTATTTCAATGCATTTCCCCATTCGCAGCCCATATCTTTATAGGGCGATCCCCCGTCCATGTATGCACCTTTTACATACTTTTATCGCCGCGTCACGTACTCGCAGTGCCACCAGGCGGTATCCAATGTCGCGCTAGGCAGTGGTCATAATGTTTTGGCTTATCAGTGTATGTGCCTCTATACGTAAATTTTTTTCGTCGTCAGCTAAAACATTTCAGGAAATTAAATATCAGTAGAGTCAACGTGGGACTAAAACACTGCACATGTAATGGGGAGAAACCACAACGAGGTTCTGACCCATCTATCCAGATGTAAGCTTCCGTTGTTCCTTTAAATTACTGTCTACGGAAATTGGAACAGTGCCTTCAACAAGCCCATTGCTAGTACAACTACTCATCTAGTCCTTGTCTAAACTGTGTTAGTGAGCCGACTCTCGTGCCCATGCTGACGGAACGTTAATTCAAAACATAAGACGGAAGTCTCATCAAGGAATGCAAGAACATTTTCCGTAAGAAAGGTTACACAGAACGACAGATACGGCTAGCGTTGTACCCAACAGCACTTTTACAGCCTTGGGAAACGAGAGAGCTAGCGGAAAAGACCGTAGGCAATGCGATTGTTCCGTGCCTTATCTAGGAAAATCTACCCAGTTCCGAAGAAAACCCTGAGTTGAGACTATTTTCTAACCACCTTCCAAAACACTGGAACTACTTAGTAGTATCAACGACAACCTCGGTTGGCGCAAGTTTAATGCACAGTAAAATCCTGTACCAGTTTTACTCTTATGTTCATCTATTTCGATGCTCTTGCATTCGTCTTCAGCGCCGTAGATACAGAACTCGTCAACTTGTTGTATGAGTTCATTACTAATTCTTTACTATTTTTTGATATAATGGTCATACATTACGCTAATCTTATTGCATTTAATTTCGAAGCGTACTTTCAAACTTGCCCTGCTGCTCTGTTCGCTGTTGAAGTTCATCTGCACTAGAGGCAAATGGGAACATTTCGGCCGCGCGGGATTAGCCGAGCGGTCAAAGGCGCTGCAGTCATGGACTGTGTGGTTGGTCTCGGCGGAGGTTCGAATCCTCCCTAGGGCATGGGTGTGTGTGTTTGTCCCATAAGATTTCACACACATTTGAACATTTTTGCAACATTTCGTCAGCAAACAGAAGATAGTTCAGATATGCTCCACTGACACGTATTCATTCATCGTTTTTCAAGTTTAAAGATATGAAAATTTCGTCTAGGACTACTGAAAATAGTTTTTTTGATATGGAATCTCCTTAACTGTTTCCCGTCTCAGTGCTGACTGTTCCTGACGAAATCTGATTAAATCTGTAGCGCTGACGTTTGTATTCTTCAGTAGACTAACATGTGTTAAATCAATGCCTTGCTTTCAGGGGCTGTTAAATCTAAAGTACCTATAACTTTAAATTATTTCAACAACCTCAATGGTACAGTATTGGGGGTAAAACCTACCCTCTGGCTGATCGCCGTGGAGAGTAAGTCCGAGTCGTTTGCTGCAGGTCCCAGTAAAAACGGCCGCTCCTCAGAATTCAAAGTCCGGCCAACTCCACGATTTGGCAACATTGAAGGATGCGTAAGTGTTTGGAGGAAGTGTTGCATTCTGCTCCAGGTGTTACACTGCTGTATCTGCGGGTGGTCTAGCGGTACACGTCACACAATGTAGACAAGAACTCGCGAGTTCGAGTGCACTCCATCTTTTATTTTTTAACCGGCATTTCTGTTGTCTGCTAAAGTTGTAAGTCTGATGGAACCTCAAAGGTAATTTGCTTTCCAACCCATCAGTAAAAGCAAATTATTCCAAAAATATTTCCATGAAAGTGCATGTGGCTGTGTCAAGATCAAAACACTTTATGCTCGAGAGTTTCCCCGCCCTTTAGCAGGCACGAACCACGGGCCGCCTGACGCCAGCCGCCGTCCGACCACGTCGTTACTGCACACCGCAGCACACCTCGAGCTAGTTGCTGCTCTCGCTTTGGTATGTATAAAGTTGTTTCTTGATCTAATTTGATTTTCCGCGTAAAATAACTTCGATAAACCGAGTGAATATCACGCAGTAACACGACATGCTTGTGTTAAAGTCTAACATTTATCTTGTAATTATGTGTTCGATTCTTCTGAGAGTAATTTAAGCGTTATAAAATAGAGTCACAACTAGAAAAATGTATAACATCTGTGACATATTGGCCGGCCGAGGTGGCCGAGCGGCTCTAGGCGCTACAGTCTGGAACCGCGCGACCGCTACGGTCGCAGGTTCGAATCCTGCCTCGGGCATGGATGTGTGTGATGTCCTTAGGTTAGTTATGTTTAAGTAGTTCTAAGTTCTAGTGGACTGATGTCCTCAGAAGTTAAGTCCCATAGTGCTCAGAGCCATTGTGACATATTGTTCACTTTGGGTTTAATAGAGGGCTTCAGGTATTGGAAGCAGATCGGAACATTTGTATCATGTGTGAGGCGAGTGGTATGGAACAAATCACCTAAAAAAGGATTTTCTTGTTTTTAGAAAGAACGTTCTGCCATGAAAGATTTTCCACATGCATAAAGTCTCGACAACTGCCATATGCCATGAGCTGCGACTATTTAACATTAGTGCAACATCTGGATTCAGTAGGTAAGGTTTAGACTTTAGAAGTCTGGTGCAGGAGCAATGCATCCTCTAACACAAAGTAACAAAAGTTTGCTCATTGAGCATTCCTTTTCAATATTGTTACTAGTAACTAGTTCAGATTCATTTGTTACTTCTTAGGAATAATTTAGTAGCTGAGCAGTGACAAATGACATCTCCTCCAGCAAATAGCAGTGTGAACAGATAATATTTTGCATTTGATGGCTCAAAAGGACTATTCTGCACTACGAACTCCTCCCTAGAGGTGTGTCCGTTGCAGCTGGTATGTCTTGTCAACTACTGAGACACCTTTTGGTTGCAGTGTAAGAAAAACGACCAACAAAACTGCATAAAGTGTCGCTATTAATTTCACAACAAAGCTGTCCATGGAATTTATCCTTCGGGCATTTTTGTGCCTCAAATCTTGCCTTTTCGTTTGCCTTTCCTGCTCCTATCGAACGACCCTCAAGAAAATCCCTTTCCGGATGAAAATGCATTTCGAACGTGGTGTGATGACGCCTTTAACTTCGAATGAGTACGTTTGTGCAGTAAAGGTAAACTACTTGAGCATTGTTAGACTGTTGTGGATAATGTGTAACTACCTCTGTTTATTGTATATCGCCGTATGAATGGGTGGAGTTCTTTAAGTGGCTACTTTAATTAAATAAATGAATTTGGTTCTGCAATATCTGATACAAGAAAATTATCACTTATCAAATCAGTGATTAAGGAATGTGTGTGACTACTAAATCAACCAATGATCATAATGAACTCAGTTTATTATTCTCAAATAGATCTCACAGGAAATGAATTTAACAGTAACTGAAAACAATAAACCGATGCCTTGGCCAACTTAGCTAAAGGATCTGGAGTGGTAATTCAAAGTCAACATGGATCTCAACAAATATTTACACGCATGGAGGTTGTACCATGATTACCATAAGTTAGTACATACACATAAAAAATGCTACAGAAGGATATGTGTGTTCATCTATAGCGGGAGTCGAAAGTATGTTGAACTTTCAAGTGCAAGTCTTCGAAATGAAGACTGGAATATCCAATCATCATTAGGTAAACTTCACCTTTCCCTACAGAACGCATCAGCATTGCAGCTATTTCTCACCTTGCTTAGATCTGCAAGCGGTGGTTGCGGTGGATGCTAAGTGACTCATTGGAACGGTTCAAGTGGTTGAAATGGCTCTGAGCACTATGGGACTTAACATCTGAGGTCATCAGTCCCCTAGAACTTAGAACTACTTAAACCTAACTAACCGAAGGACATTACACACATCCATGCCCGAGGCAGGATTCGAACCTGCGACCGTAGCGGTCGCGCGGTTCCAGACTGTAGCGCCTAGAACCGCTCGGCCACACCGGCCGGCCATTGGAACGGTACTGACAACTCGTCCCTGTCTGCGTCTAGGTTCAACTCCGACAGAGCAGAGCCTCTCTTCTCAGACGTGTAGAAGTTTCGAAGAAGCCTGGAGATGAAGATGAAGTCTGGAAGTGAAGTCAGGAAGAGAAGTGACCATCTGCAGTGCACTTCTGACGAGGAAAACATTGAGCTCTGTATTTTTTCGGTTTTAGGTAACTTTGGTCAAAAGAATACCGATTCTTATGAGTGCTGACCAATGTCTACAAGATGCTAGAGACCCTTCCTTATTCGAATATCAAGTAGTTAACCTGTAATAGAACATTTTAGTCTTGGGACTCCAAAATGTGGACGATTTACT
This sequence comes from Schistocerca americana, assembly GCF_021461395.2. Lineage (NCBI taxonomy): Eukaryota > Metazoa > Arthropoda > Insecta > Orthoptera > Acrididae > Schistocerca > Schistocerca americana. The sequence continues at coordinate 340,763,491 of NC_060130.1, forward strand.
CCCTCTCTCTGCTTTCCTTCGTGCGCTGGCCAATGCGGTTAGATCTCTGTAAACACACACTCCCTTTTCCCACAGCTAAATTATTTATATTATTTATGTCAGCCAATAGGAGCTGCCTTTAAGTATCTTTAAACATTCGTTCAGTTTGGCGTCGCCGGTCGGGTGTCAGCGTCTCGCGCAGTACAAAGAAGTTCCAACTCGCTGCTTCCGATTACTCTCTAAGGTATTATCTCAACTGCCTCTGTTTTTCGGCGAAGTTTGGTTTCCCGCTGTTTCCTCCTGCAAAAGCAGTTCTTCCAGGACTCTGGCCGCTAGGCGGCACACGTCACATGCACATGGCTAATTAAAAACGAACTCTGTTGTCCTGCACATTCCTGAGATGTACTGCACATTGGCTGGCAGCAGATGTACGGCGCCAACTGTTCTGGTGCAGGTTTTTTCTTTCTCCCTCTGAATAAAGCACTGCTGCGGTCAGGTTCACCTGCCTCGCGTTTCCTTTCACTCAAGGAAGCGAAAGACAGTTCTGCGGTTATACACTACTGGCCATTAAAATTGCTACACCACGAAGATGATGTGCTACAGACGTGAAATTTAACCGACAGGAAGAAGATGCTGTGATATGCAAATGATTAGCTTTTCAGAGCATTCACACAAGGTTGGCGCCGGTGGCGACACCTACAACGTGCTGACATGACGAAAGTTTCCAACCGGTTTCTCATACACAAACAGCAGTTGACCGGCGTTGCCTGGTGAAACGTTGTTGTGATGCCTCGTGTAAGGAGGAGAAATGCATACCATCACGTTTCCGACTTTGATAAAGGTCGGATTGTAGCCTATCGCGATTGCGGTTTATCGTATCGCGACATTGCTGCTCGCTTGGTCGAGATCCAATGACTGTTAGCAGAATATGGAATCGGTGGGTTCAGGAGGGTAATACGGGACGCCGTGCTGGATCCCAACGGCCTCGTATCACTAGCAGTTGAGATGACACGCATCTTATCCGCATGGCTGTAACGGATCGTGCAGCCACGTCTCGATCACTGAGTCAACAGATGGGGACGTTTGCAAGACAACAACCATCCGCTCGAACAGTTCGACGACGTTACCAGCAGCATGGACGATCAGCTCGGAGACCATGGCTGCTGTTACCCTTGACGCTGCATCACAGACAGGAGCGCCTGCGATGGTGTACTCAACGACGAACTTGGGTGCACGAATGGCAAATCGTCATTTTTTCGGATGAGTCCAGGTTCTGTTTACAGCATCATGATGATCGCATCCGTGTTTGACGACATCGCAGTGAACGCACATTGGAAGCTTGTATTCGTCATCGCCACACTGGCGTATCACCCGGCGTGATGGTATGGGGTGCCATTGGTTATACGTCTCGGTCACCTCTTGTTCGTATTGACGGCACACTGAACAGTGGACGTTACATTTCAGATGTGTTACGACCCGTGTCTCTACCCTTCATTCGATCCCTGCGAAACCCTAAATTTCAGCAGGATAATGCACGACCGCATGTTGCAGGTCCTGTATGGGCCTTTCTGGATACAGAAAATGTTCGACTGCTGCCCTGGCCAGTACATTCTCCAGATCTCTCACCAATTGAAAACGTCTGATCAATGGTGGCCGAACAACTGGCTCGTCACAATACGCCAGTCACTACTCTTGATGAACTGTGGTATCCCGTTGAAGCTGCATGGGCAGCTGTACCTGTACACGTCATCCAAGCTCTGTTTGACTCAATGCCCATGCGTATCGAGGCCGTTATTACGGCCAGGGGTGGTTGTTCTGGGTACTGATTTTTCAGGATCTGTGCACCCAAATTGAGTGAAAATGTAATCACATGTCAGTTCTAGTATAATACATTTGTCCAATGAATACCCGTTTATCATCTGCATTTCTTCTTGGTGTAGCAATTTTAATGGCCAGTAGTGTACAAATAGCGATGGGAGTGGCCTCGCTGTGGTTTTATGGCCTACACCACGTCCCTCGACCTCGTAGGCGTTCAACTTGTTTTCACAGTGGCCTCTCCTGTAGCAACAGATGCAGTTTAACATAGGAAATCAAAATCTAAGTAGCTATGTTTATTAGTACTAATTTATAGTTCATTTAATTTATTGCAATCAAATTTGACCATCACTGATATTTTACACAAGTTATGGGGCAGTTTGGTTAAAACGGTCTTGTAACAAATGTTAAAGAACATGTGATTGATGATTAATTCCTCTCTTATGTTTACTGTTGTGGTTCAAATGGTTCAAATGGCTCTGAGCACTACGGGACTTAACTGCTGAGGTCATCAGTCCCCTAAACCTTAGAACTACTTAAACCTAACTAACCTAAGGACATCACACACATCCATGCCCGAGGCAGGATTCGAACCTGCGACCGTAGCGGCCCGCGGTTCCAGACTGAAGCGCCTAGAACCACTCGGCCACTCCGGCCGGCTTACTGTTGTGGCCAATAAAGTGATGTAATAAAGTAACTCTGTTAAAATTAGCACAGTGTTAACACAAATTAACTACAATGTACTTACGACAACCTTATCACGAAAGTTTATTATAATAAAATAAATTATTTGTTACATGAACTTGCCTAAATCAGCATGAGTTTGAAAGTCATTACGCACTTTGGTCTTCAAAATGCTATGTGTTTACATGTTGTCTTGTGTCATACTGAAGTAGCTCGGAAATTTGGCGTTTACATAAAGAAGCCCAGACACAAAACTGTTCATTGCCACAATTTCATAAATAAAACTGTGTATTCACCAAACCGAAAATTACGTTGGAGAAGCAAGAAAGACATTATCAACTATTAATTATCGTCACTTTTTCGCTCTTGTACTATAGGGGACAGGAAATACTGGGAGGAGCTATAATGGAGAAGTTTTCTTAAGATTTGCTCATTTATTTTCGATCGGACTACTTGTAGATCAACCACAGAATAGGTAAAAAACTTGCCTGCATCGACACTGGAACCAAGAGGTAATGCAGCCTTGACTTTGCAGAGCGTTCCCATTACCTCAGAGTTAGAGAAGGACTACAGCATTCGTCTCTACCTTATTTCCCCGTCGATGGCTAGGACAGATAAATTGCAACATGAAAGTTGAGATTAGCTGTAATTTGCGCATGGAACAACCTCCCTGGACTCATAACCATAAATTGATAACCTGATGTCACCCCTTAAATAAAACCACTCAGATTATTAAATGATGGAAATGGCAATAAAATATAAAGTGAATTTAGTAGGATAATTCTGTGCCAAATAGGAAGTAACCTGACAGTCACATAGTTGCCAAACATATTCCGCAATGTTGCTAAGTTTTAGTTAAGCTGCGGTCACAGTGGCCGCCGACGTCCAACACCGGCCGAAGACGGCCGATTGTTTCGTATCAGTGCGCCACTACGTGCGTGCTCACAATGTAGCCGACCTCATCTTCCGAACGTACATAATCCGGACGACAACCGGTGAAATTCAAATCATATTTTTTTCGGTCATAATTTCGATATGACACGAAACATGAACTGTGAGAAACTGGTAAGTTTGGTCAAAGGCGGAGTTTGTGGAATCCTGAGCACAAAAAATATTATAACCGAGATACGGTTCGGAATCTATGGACTGAAATCGCAGGCTTTTTGGAAACCACAAGTGGGCAAAATCTATATCAGAAATTTTAGGTGTGGGTTATAATCTGAAAAACAATTTGTTCAAGTGACAAGGATGGCTTATCTTTTGCTTAAAGGTACTGTAGTGGATGTTTCTGGGTTGTGGTAGGCGGACATAAGCTGTCTACAAATTATTATTACTGCTTACTGGCGTTGTTTTTATGACAGTAGGGTGGTGATTCTGTTACCTGAAGTGGTTTGCAAGTGTGGTGTACGTATGTGTTTACACTTTTCAGCGCTTTAGTGTTCAGAGTATCTTACACCAAACTCTATATCTGTCTTTCACACGTATGCTGAATGACAGTCACTGAAGGTTAACTGGCGAGGTGTGATTCGGGGTCTATTAACAACCCAAGTCTCACATTAAAGATGCAGTTCTGGTTCAAGTAACACCAGAAGTGACGCTTTTATGTTTGACATCTGTCGATTACACATTTCTAATAATTAGGCCTATACCACACTCTGAAAAGTACAGTTTTAAAGTTTTTGTGTGATATGTTAGATGTTATTTACGATGCTCTAAATACTGATTTAAAATGTAATATTTTCACTCTTACACCTTAGATACCTGTAATGCCAAAGTTTTAATTTTTTCGATACCCAATTTTGAAGCTGTGCAAGTGCACTAAAAGACACTGCAATCTGAAATAATACTGCCCCCCGGGAGTATTTTTACTTCCTATCTCAAATCCAGTTGGTAAGTGTAATCTGATTATCTGAATATCCTACCAGGACGGCATTAATTTTCACCATTTTCAGAATAAACTGAGCTACTGTGAAACCACAAATCTACCTTTCATTAGATAGATAATACTTGCTTCCTTACACACAAATTTTATCCATGCATCATATAATAGAAATATGTGCTTTCACCACGTAAATTAACCATCATATGCTCTTAACCTCATTGACAAAAAACTTTACAGACCAAAGTCCACATTCTGCCACTGTAGCATAATAAACCACACTCTGGATAACGTGTTTTGGAGAGATCATTAATGCCCTATACATTATGAGTAGGCAACACGTCCTCTGATCATTTTGGACGTAGCAAATGTTTTTCCAGAAGAATACCGTCACTGTCACTGCCACGAAAACAGAAAATAGAGGAACACAAACGGAAAGACAACAACACAGCATCAATGACAAAACATGAACATCCACAGAGAGACATCATAAAAAACGAATAACATAAAACTCCTCATTAAGAAAGTCTACTGTACACGGAAACCATAAGAAAAGAGCCGTGTACAAACTGAAACCAACGAATGTGTGAAGTCCAAGCTCAATTCCAACTTCTGCTAAAGGAAAGGAAAGTAATCATCACCAGAGTACGAACAAGGAACACAAAACACTGACGGCAATGTCTAGAGTAAACCATCCTTACGCAAAGCTGTCATTCAGTCTATAAATGCTGAAAGAATGATAAGTATCATCTACTCGCAATTATTACAATGTAAAAACTGCTGATGTTTTGTTAGTAAAACCGGAAAGCTTTTTAAGTTGAAGTGCACGTAAGATGGAGAGAACCGGTGATAACAGTAGCTCACCAAGTTCAGTATGATGAAAATTTCTATGCACTACCTCAGAGTGGGCCCAGAATGATAATAATTTAGTCCCTAATTGTTTCATAGGAAAGACGCCTCTAGGTTACCACAGTCTCCCCATGAGAATTATTTGAAGTGTAATGTGAAGGTACAGATGGATAGACGGTTCTAGAAACTGCAGAGACTAGCCATACTTTATTGATTATGGCGCAAAACTGCCACTACTTTGTTTTAAGATGCCTGTTAATCCCAGCAAAATGCCCTGTGCTTGCATCTTTTTCCTAACAACTTTTTTTTTTTTACAGCAGAATGTCGCTTCATTGTGGAAGTAATAAAAAAGTGTTAAAGTCTACACCACAGCTGTCCACGCCTCCTCTCTGGACATAAATTGATACCTACTTTACCGGCTTTTTGTCGTCAGCTTTTCTGATTGGGTATTTCGCTGTTGACCTGAAGATGTATATTTAAGGTAAATATGAACATTTCGTGCGTCAAACACCTGATGTTTCCATTCTTCCTTCCCCACCACGCATAAAATAACGAAAATAAGCGACATAAAAGCGCCTACAACTAACAAAAATACTATAGTATCAATTAGTGATGTTTGGTAATGTCCATCAGTCAACTGACGATTATGAAAAGCTGCTATTTTTTACCTACACGGCACTGCAGTATGAACTCAAGTGTTTCTTAAGACTCTGTTACTTAAGTTCGTTGTGGTCGCTTTCAATTACAGTACAGGAGAAGAAAAACTTGCCTTCCAATATGTTTTTCCAGCGTAATTTGAATCCATGGCTGCACCTACAGTAGCACACAGCAAGTGAGGCATCGATAACATGAACAAACTCTCATTGCTGCAATGCTGACTAAAGTAGGAAAAGGTATATTTCTCACAAAGTAAAAGATGAGAGAAATTGTCGTTTATTCGTAAAATAACTTTCTTGTAGACGAAAAATTAAATTCCATAGGTCTCTCATATTTCATCAGAATTGCAAGTAAATATCTAGTGAACTTAGTAAGATTATTCAGCTCCAACCCTGGGAGTCTGTCGACTTTCACTGAGTTTCCAAATATTTTCCAGGTGGCACTTTATTTATATATTTCTTTTTGAGGCATTACAAGTGTTTTGCAAACGATCGTCTTGCTATTTGTGTAATAAGGCTTCAATGGCATCATTTTCTTAGTCATTTTTTTTCTTGATGGCGCCATCCATGTCAAATACATGCGACTTGGAGTGCAGTGCCTGTTTTTTTCAAATAATTAATGATCACTATATTTCTTAAGAGTTGGCGCAGGAATGCACCTAAATGTGTTGTATTACTGCTTAATGTTCGCTCGGTGTATCGAAGTTATTTGGCGCGGAGACTCACACTACGATGGGAGACAATTTTATGGTTATCAATGCGAGAGCACAAATGTGCCCAAGGTGCGCCTTGGCGCACCGCGGACACCTAGTCAAACGGCAACTAGTGTCATGCTGCCGGTAGTCTGTGGCCGCTGTAGGGTGAGGAAACCCTCGAGCATATACTGTTCTTATCCTCATGCAGCCACGAGCTCTTTCGCGGAAATGGTTCTGTTGGGTCAGAAAGCACAGGAAATTATCTTTGAGGTTCTATCAGACTGATATCTTTAGCAGACAACCAAAGTGCTGTTTAAAAAGTAAAAGAAGATGTGCGTGCACCCGAATCGCATATTTGTATCCCCAACATGCAACGTTTTCCATTGAACCATGAGCAGATACAGCTATGTAACACCTCCAGCAAATAACAACACTTCCTCCATACACTTCCTGATCGTGCTGATGGCCGGAGTTGTATCTCTGCGGAAGGGCCATTTTTATTGGGGCCTTATACAAATGCAACGGCCTTGCCGCAGTGGATACACCGGTTCCCGTCAGATCACCGAAGTTAAGCGCTGTCGGGCGTGATCGGCGCCTGGATGGGTGCCCATCCAGGCCGCCATGCGCTGTTGCCATTTTTCGGGGTGCACTCAGCCTCGTCATGCCAATTGAGGAGCTACTCGACCGAATAGTAGCGGCTTCGGTCAAGAATACCATCATAACGACCGGGAGAGCGGTGAGCTGACCCCACGCCCCTCCGCATCCTCCCCTGAGGATGACACGGCGGTCGGATGGTCCCGGTAGGCCACTTGTGGCCTGAAGACGGAGTGCTTATGCGAGTGACTCAGACACGTGGCGGCCAAGTTTAACTGTACACCATCGATCTCTTCTGATTTATTTGACCTCAGTTCGCTCAAAAAACTGTCAAATTCTGACCACATTATTGAATCCTCTATTTCTTATATATCAGTTTGCTGTACTGTTTCTATTACACTTCAGGAGAGTTCTTTGTCGTCGTTCTGGCTTTCGGCATATTTCTTCCGCCTATCTGCATGCATAAGAGGCTTCCCACTAGCATTTTGCGGACTGACACCTTTGCCACTTGCTTCTCCAAAGTTGAGTTGAAATCTTTCTGTATGTCACTTCGATTTTTCCCACGTGCAGCTGTTTCTCAGTTTGTTTGTGTGCCTCTTTCATCAATTATGATGTAACGTCTTTCAGTTTCCCATTAGTTTGGCTCCGAGCACTATGGGACTTACCATCTGAGGTCATCAGTCCCCTAGAACTTAGAACTACGTAAACCTAACTAACCTAAGGACATCACACACATCCGTGCCCGAGGCAGGATTCGAACCTGCGATCGTAGCTGTCGCACTGTTCCAGACTGAAGCGCCTAGAACCGCTCGGCCACAACGGCCGACCCCATTAGTTTCATCGCTAATCAATCTACACTGCTAGCTTTCTACCTCTTTCTCATCTTACTTGTACTTCCTTCTTTCACTGATAAATTTCTTCTTTCTGCTTTCTGTGTATAAGTTTTACACTGTCATCCTTTAATTAATTCTTTCTTTATTACATTCCATTCATATTCCACCGAACTCCCTACGATGCCACTGTCACTACCTATAAGAATTTCCACGACATCTTATTCTGTACTGAAGTCTCATGGCTCTACTTGAGCATTGACTCATTTTTGTATCATTATGAATTTCAGCATAGTGTTCATCATTGTCAGGTTATAGTGTGGGCGTATGTCTGCATCTGAGTATGCTGTGCAGCCCAGTGCTTGTTTTCAGTACGTCGTTAATCCCTCCCGTCTCCGGCCATCCTGATTTAGGTTTTCCGTGATTTCCCTAAATCGCTTCAGGCACATGCCGGGATGGTTCCTTTGAAAGGGCACGGCCGATTTCCTTCCCCATCCTTCCCTCACCCGAGCTTGCGCTCCGTCTCTAATGACCTCGTTGTCGACGGGACGTTAAACAATAATCTCCTCCTCCTCCTCGTTAATCCCGATGTAGCACAACTGATGCATTCCCATATCTTTCCTTTTCAACGTCTATTTTCATCTCTTGTGATACTTGAAGGAGGAGGCGGATACAAGTTATAAAACTTATCACAGAACTTTAGAATCCTCTCTCCAGTCTCAGTTTATTCTAATAGTTTATATTTTTCTATCATTCTACCTTTCATCTTCTCTCTTACTATATAGTTCCAATCACCAGTAACTATCAAATTTTCATCACCATTCTCTTGTTTTACCTCATTCTCCACTTCCTGGAATTTAATATCGCCTAATCCTCCATCTTTAGCTTGTGATGTTGGTAAGCAAACCTTTACAATAGTTGTTGGTATAGGCTTCAGTTCAGTTCCCACTAAAATAACTAGGTCGCTGTGTTGCCCTTAGTAACTTACTACTGTATGTTACTTACGTTTTTATTCATAACGATGTCAACACATGTTATACCATTCACTGACGGTATTCTACAATCATCTACCCAGGTAGCTCTGTCCTGTTTCCATTTCTCTTCATGAATCCTTACTCAATAATTATGTCTTTAACCTTCTCATAATCTTTTCCAGATTCTCAAGTTCCTCTAAAACATTCCTTTTGCTCACTTTCCATCCCCCAGTTTGTAGTCGGTTGGCCTTAGTCCTACTGCCCCTAGAAAACCCTCCACGGTAGTACCCACCTAACTTCAAATGGAGGCTAAATGTTGTGCACCGTACAATGTGTATTTAATGCAGTGGTTTCCATGCCTTCTGCTTTTTCGTGCAGTTGATCTTTGTTGATTGTTCCAAATTTATTGCTAGTTTCCCACTCGAAGGGCACAGGGGAAATTTTATACAGTCCGTTAAAAGATAAATGATGCATTTTTAATGTTATTTCAATACTTGCTCCTCGCAAACAGGCAGTTCAAACAGGAGTAGGAAAGGATTCGGAGTCTGCAGAGGTGTAGAGACAGTGAAATGTATTGCTAGAAGCGCTTATGAATACCAGGATTGGACAGAAGAATGGAAACAACGTAAAACATAAAAAGTTTGTACATCAGTAGGTATTCATTGTGTAGAAGAGGTGAATGAGATTTGATGAACTGTTCGAGGAATAATATTGGAGAAAGCAACTGAAAGTAGGAGGCGAAGCAGTGAATTTGGAATTCTAGGATTTGAGGGTCTGGTAAAATTTTGAACGAAATTGGTAAATATTAGGATGGATCATATTACGCATTTGGATGGGCTATTCTTTTAGTTCTTCCTGCTGACAAAGGTACTGCCGCTGTTCTTTTGTCTTGTGAAGTTTATTTGGCTAAAATGGCCTGTTGATTGGATGATGCCACTTACCATAAACTCCGGAGCGATCTTACAGACCGGATCAAGCGGAAGACCATTTCATTTATGATTAAGAACTCCCTGTCAAAGGACACCATCAAAAAACTTCATTCACGGGCGGCAGTACCACTCAGGTTGCATTGTTTACCGATGATGTACAACCCTTGAACTCCTCTTCATCCTATTGTTAGTAATTTGGGCTCTCCTACTTATAATTTAGCTAAATATCTTGCTTCCGTCCTCAGCCCTTATGTCAGGAAATGTGAACATCATTTATCTAACTCGACTGATTTTATTCAACGGTTGAAGTTTTTATGCATTGGAACATCTGACTTTTTTTTTTAGTTTTGATGTGGTTTCTCTTTTCCCCCAGGTACCTATGGAAGAGTCCTTGTTGTTAATTGGTCAACTTTTGGATGATAAAACTACTGAGCTGTTTCGCCATGTGTTGACATCGACATATTTCTTAATTAATGGCATATTTTTGAACAAACTGACGGTGTGGCTATGGGGAGTCTTCTTTCCCCTATTGTCACCAATCTTTTTTATGAAAATTTTGAAGATATCGCACTCAGGACTTTTTCCCTTCAACCCACATGTGTTTGGAGATACATGGATGATATTTTCATTGCTTTTAGATCATTTTAACTGTCTTGACCCACGCATCACGTTATCGATGGAAATTGAAAAAGATGCCAAACTATCTTTTTTGGATGTTCTAGTACACAAAAAAGAAAATGGTACCTTCGGACATTGCGTATACTATAAACCCACACGTACGGACGGCTATCTTCATTCTACGAGCTGTCAACCATCACATCAGTGCATGAGAGTTCTACATACATTGGTCAAGAGAGCTTATGCCATTTCTGATTCAATTTGACACAGGAACTGGACCGTCCTAAGGCTGTCTTCAAGCTCAATGGATATACGATCATAAAATTAATCGTGCTTCTCAGTTTGGACCATCAAGTGAACCAGCGCCGGATACTAATAAATCAATTGCTTTTCTACCCTTTGCTGGAGTATTTCTTCAAACGTTTCTAGAATTCACAGGAAATATGATATTAAAAGTGTTCTTTTACCTTTGGCCAAGACTAGAGCCCTTATTGGATTTGTTGATGATGATCTGGGACTGAGAAAGCCTGGAGTTTACAAAATTCCCTGTCATTGTGAAAGGTCTGTATTGGACAGACTATTCGCACTGTTCATGACCGACGTGTGGAACATCGGCGTCACATATGTTTGCTCCAGCCTGAAAAATCTGCCGTCGCCGAACATTGTCTCAATGAAGGGCATAACATGTCGTTTAAAGAGACGCAAATTATTGCTCGGGCTTCTCGTTAGTGGGATTGTGATCTCAAGGAATCCATCGAAATGCGATTATCTGATGACATTATTAATAGAGATAAATGTTTGCCTTTAAGCAAGATATGGAACCCTATGTTGTCTGATATAAAACAACAACGGTCTGGTTTTCGTCACATCCTAATTTGTGGTTTATCACTTGTGTTTGCATTATTGTTAAAAGATATGTTAGTGAGTTTCATAGCTTTTTTTTCGAATTTAACATTGAATCCTCATGTACCACTCACTTTCACTTACATTTTTATGCATATTGTGACCCAGAAAGAATGCTTGATGTACATACTGATCTTAATGAAATAAGAATTATCTCAATTACTTTGCTGTCACTTTGAAAATATAGGTCACCGGATTTAATGTTATTTTCAGGGTATTACAACATCATGTGTTCTGCCACCATTATGGTTTTCTTGTCTTTTGTCTTACGATGACCCATAGGGTGTGATCCTTAATATAAAAGTGGTTATATCTACAATGTTTCTTTTTCTTCTGAAATTAACTACTGATGTTAGCTATGTCAGCATACTTTCTTTTGCATCTATAAGGTTAAATTATGGTGTGATGACATATTGTGCCTGAAATTAGTCATAATTTCAACTGTCACACAGTAAGTACTTACATATTGTCATAGCAAGTGTGGCTAGTTTTATGGATTTAAAAGTAAAATAATTAAAAAATAAAATAAAGTTATATAAAACTTTAACTTCTAATTTAATCTTTTACTTATTTTACATAAGCTGCATCGCAATGTTTTGTTATAATACTTTAAGTACATGTGTTTCACATTTTGACCCTGTAATATGTCTAAAGACTAATGGCTGTAATAATGATTTTAAGCCAGGTACAGCAAGGGAATTTTTATCACTGAAAAATAAATTAATAGGGCATTATATTAATGTGCAACATGGTCCTACTTCCTTCGGCTACCACTTCCACACTTGCCCTACTTACTCCAGACCGTCACTGACCAATTGCCGAGGTGGCAGGGTACAGTGGAGCATTTGTTAATTTCAGTGTGTTGTACCCTAGCTGTCCTCCATAGAGTAATGTAAGTGTGTATGATGTCTGCCACTTCCATTTTAGTCTTTGCAGTAAACAGTTTATTTTCATTAATTTATTTTCTTATGTACATAATGGAACAGAAATCCATTCATCTGATTGTTGTTATTACTTTATCCTTTAAAAACATAAAATTTGCCACCCAACTTCCCCTTGCACCCTATCATTATTACTTCGTCCATAAAACTAATTTAGTATTTAAGTTTCAGAATATCAATAAAAGAACACGCGACAGTAATAGGCAACATCATATTATAAGGAAACAATAAAAAATGTAAAGGATTTGTTTACTCAAACTGCAGTTAAGTATATGTATTTTGTTAGTATTTTTCAGTTTATAAAAAAAAGTTAGTCACAATTGTGCAGCAGCAATACATTGATTCAGGTCTTGCGGTATTGTCTGAAGTAGGAAACTATTAAAAAATGTTAGAAGCCCAGTATTACACAACCCATCAGTACTTGCTCATTTGGCTTGAGTTGTCTCCAATACCTCCTCAGGAAAATGACTCAGCATCTGACCTTACAAAAGATATGATAAATACAAGGTACTCAGTATTTAAGTAAATATTCTATGAAAAAATAAACTTCAGCTTGAAGAGAAATACACAAAACAAAATCAGCAAAATCTATCCTTAGTGCTGGGGCATATTTATGTGACAGATAGAGAAAAATAATAATGGAGGAACTTGAAGAAAATGGAACCAGAATCCAGCTAAACGTAAGATTCGTAATTCAGAGAGTGTGAGTTGCAAAATATAAATTTTGACTGTACGTCCAAAGGACAGTCAAATCATTGTGTTCTTACCAAACACACGCAAGTTGCTTGTCTCTGTCGTTCAAACAAGATTTTCAAGTTTTGCTAAAAGTCTTTGAGGGTGAAATGGGAAATAGCAAAAAACAAAGAACAGTTATCACTACCATGAAATTATATTTAATATTCGCTACTTGTAATCATGCCCTGTCAACATGTTTCTTGCAGCCACATCCCAATTATCCAAGTACAAATAGATTGGTTGGTTGTAATGGCAACGCCAAAATTACATACAAGTGTTGACTAAGAGCAGATGGAACTATTCTAGGACTAAGAATATCAACAGATGATTTCACTGAGATATTTGCAGTTAGTATTACAACACTTTGTACAAAACTAATTCATGATGCAGCAGTAGCCACAATTGTTTACAACCGATACAGAAGACATTAAAGGAAATTAATCTCTTCTTTTTATTATGCAGGGATTCCACTGGAACAGTTTACAAGTTAAAATTCACCTATAACCTATTCAAGTAATAATGAAAAATGGAATATGTCACATATGGAAATGTTTGATAGCTTTCATTATCCATTTCTACTTTACTCCATTCTTGCATTTTGATGAACTAGTCAGTAATATATGAACTAAACGATTTTGCATTTTTTACATCAACTTCAGGAAGTAGTCAGTCCATAGCATCCTTGGCGTCACTAGGCACATAACAGTTCCAGCACTATTATTTTCTCATGATTCATTAGGTCTGATCTTTTTCTAAATAAAACTAAATGAGTAACTTGATGCAAGTTAGTTCTCATTGCAATTAACTAACATCACAAGTAGTACAGGTGTGGGCATTGTGGCCCACTTTGCTTACATTTGTCATACCGTGTGATCTAGATCAATGACCTAGTGACATCATCATACTTCTCATTGATGTCATCAGCACCTCATTGTTGTCAATAATGGCATCATCCTCATCAGTGTGAGGCCATGCCCCTCTACTCCCTCCCTCTCCTCCTCGTCATCTCCAGCTAATCATAGTGCAGTACTAAAAACCCACAACAGTGGTGGAAATAATGTAATTCTGTTAATGGGAAACCGTCAACTCCTTGTATGAAAACAGACCAATAGTGTCGTAGATACTCTTTTTCCAACCAATCAGAATACAGAATTTTAATTATGTGCAAATACGTAGTAAAAACATTATTTTACCTCCACTTCATAGTAGAAGACATTTATTATTTCCTCGAATCTCAAAGATATGTAACCTGAAGGTCTCATTATTTGCTTGAAAGCCATAGATCTTAATTATTTCCAGCATAAAATGGTGTCAAGTTACATTATCTACATACAGACCAACTGTGTGTATTATAACTAAACCTCCCCCCTTCTATTTCCAGCACAGTATTAAATAACTAAGACGATGGAAATAGACATCGAAATAAGTGTCCAAGGAATAGAAAAGCAACTGGAATCACTCAATAGAGGAAAGTCCACTGGACCTGACGGAATACCAATTCGATTCTACACAGAGTACGCGAAAGATCTTGCCCCCCTTCTAACAGCCGTGTACCGAAAGTCTCTAGAGGAACGGAGGGTTCCAAATGATTGGAAAAGAGCACAGATAGTCCCAGTCTCCAAGAAGGGTCGTCGAGCAGATGCGCAAAACTATAGACCTATATCTCTGACGTCGATCTCTTGTAGAATTTTAGAACATGTTTTTTGCTCGAGTATCATGTCATTTCTGGAAACCCAGAATCTACTATGTAGGAATCAACATGGATTCCGGAAACAGCGATCGTGTGAGACCCAACTCGCTTTATTTGTTCATGAGACCCAGAAAATATTAGATACAGGCTCCCAGGTAGATGCTATTTTTCTTGACTTCCGGAAGGCGTTCGATACAGTTCCGCACTGTCGCCTGATAAACAAAGTAAGAGCCTACGGAATATCAGACCAGCTGTGTGGCTGGATTGAAGAGCTTTTAACAAATAGAACACAGCATGTTGTTATCAATGGAGAGACGTCTACAGACGTTAAAGTAACCTCTGGCGTGCCACAGGGGAGTGTTATGGGACCATTGCTTTTCACAATATATATAAATGACCTAGTAGATAGTGTCGGAAGTTCCATGCGGCTTTTCGCGGATGATGCTGTAGTATACAGAGAAGTTGCAGCATTAGAAAATTGTAGCGAAATGCAGGAAGATCTGCAGCGGATAGGCACTTGGTGCAGGGAGTGGCAACTGACCCTTAACATAGACAAATGTAATGTATTGCGAATACATAGAAAGAAGGATCCTTTATTGTATGATTATATGATAGCGGAACAAACACTGGTAGCAGTTACTTCTGTAAAATATCTGGGAGTATGCGTGCGGAACGATTTGAAGTGGAATGATCATATAAAATTAATTGTTGGTAAGGCGGATACCAGGTTGAGATTCATTGGGAGAGTGCTTAGAAAATGTAGTCCATCAACAAAGGAGGTGGCTTACAAAACACTCGTTCGACCTATACTTGAGTATTGCTCATCAGTGTGGGATCCGTACCAGAACGGTCTTACGGAGGAGATAGAGAAGATCCAAAGAAGAGCGGCGCGTTTCGTCACAGGGTTATTTGGTAACCGTGATAGCGTTACGGAGATGTTTAATAAACTCAAGTGGCAGACTCTGCAAGAGAGGCGCTCTGCATCGCGGTGTAGCTTGCTCGCCAGGTTTCGAGAGGGTGCGTTTCTGGATGAGGTATCGAATATATTGCTTCCCCCTACTTATACCTCCCGAGGAGATCACGAATGTAAAATTAGAGAGATTAGAGCGCGCACGGAGGCTTTCAGACAGTCGTTCTTCCCGCGAACCATACGCGACTGGAACAGGAAAGGGAGGTAATGACAGTGGCACGTAAAGTGCCCTCCGCCACACACCGTTGGGTGGCTTGCGGAGTATCAATGTAGATGTAGATGTAGACCAGTTTTGAGCTTTATACACAGATGAACCTCTCCGTTAAATTCTAACGGTAAACACTAAATGCATTATGCTAA
The DNA here is from genome assembly GCF_021461395.2 of Schistocerca americana. NCBI lineage: Eukaryota > Metazoa > Arthropoda > Insecta > Orthoptera > Acrididae > Schistocerca > Schistocerca americana. Next base: position 340,779,592 of record NC_060130.1, read on the forward strand.
ATGCTGAAGCCTGAATGGTAAATGCTAAACTCTAAATGGTTAATGCTCAATGCTTAATGGTGAACGGCAAACAGTGAACGCTAAATGACAAATGCTAAATGCTTAACGATAAAAGGCAAATGGAAAACACTAAACACTTCATAGTAAATGCTAAACACTACATCGTACACAGTAAAAGCCAAATAGAAGATGACAAACGGTAAACATTAAATGATTCATGCTTAATGGCTGTTACACATTTAATGGTAAACAGTAAATGCTTAATGTCAACTGCTGAGTAGTAAATGCTAAATTCTTAACAGTAAACACTAAACATTGAACGCTAAACAGTGAACACTAAATGGTGAATGCTAAATAGTAAATGCTTACTGGCGAACAGTAAACGCTAAATGCTTAATAGTAAGTGCTAAACCCTAAACAGTAAGTGATAAACAGTAAACATTTAAAGATGAATGCTTAATGGCAAATGGTAAACACTTAATGGTGTACACTAAAAAGTAAGTGCTAAACAGTAAACACTAAACAGCAAACGCTATACAGAAAACACTAAACAGTAAATGCTAAGTGGTAAACACTTAATGGTAAGCAGTAAACGCTAAACGTTTAACAGCAAATAGTAAATGCTAAACAGTAAACATAAAAACGTAAATGCTTAACAGTTAACACTAAATGGTAAACGCTAAATTGTAAATTCTTAACACAATATGGTGAATGCCAAATGGCTAATGCATAATTTCTGTTGATGACTAACCAACATTGATCACTGACCATCTGTGATCACTGACTATCATCGTTCATTGATCATCATTGATCACATATTCTACATCATCCTCAACACTTTTTACAGCATTGTTTATTGAAAACAGCAGTTTCGTGATCACTGACCATCATCAATCACTGCGAGTATTGTTACAAATCTCACCGACCATTCATGGTATCAAATTAAATTATTTCTGTGAAATTCAGTTTTATTCTGTACTCAAGCATTTCTCTTGCATAATTTTCTTTTAGAAAAAAGATTCCAAGGTCAAAACGTTAGACATCCTTTACATACACGCATATCTCTGTATTCCTTACACCAAGACTACTGCACATAACGCTGTTGTCTAGTAATCGATTCTTGTATCATTTAACTGTATTAAAACTGCGTTACTTAAATATATTACTGAGGAATAAAAGTAAAACCTAACAACATAGTATAATTTTTACATCAAATTTTTTAGAGAGAACTGTTACATTTTCATGCTGTTACACCCAGTAGAGAAAAGGAATTTAATGCAAATTCTACACCAACCTCTACACTTTTTGCATCTAAACCGCAAACAGTGGTTTCTTGCAGTTTGAGTACATATTTGAAACAACTGCACCAGACAACCAAGATTTCATTGCTGTGTCTGCATTAATCAAATCGAAAAGGTACTGATTAGCATTTTGAACACAAACTATGTACATTGCAAATAATATATCTTTAATGTCGTTATCTTCCAGCTTCTCACACTGGAACTAAATATTTTCACAGAGCGCTTTCACACTTTATACTGTGGACATGTAAGAACTGAATACACATTCTACATCATCCTCAACACTTTTCTGGCACTGTCCATTGTAAACAGCAGTTTATTGCCATTTGTATAGATATTTAAGACAATTCCATTAGACAATGAAGATTTCACTCCTGTATCTGCATTCATGGAATGGAAACGACACTTAATAGCATCTTCAGGGCAAACTGTGTACATTATGAATAACGTATCTTTAATTTAGCTATCTACCAGCTTCTTGTGATGGAACAGAAACATTTCTGTGTAGTAAATACACCTGCACCTATCGTACACTTCAAAAACAACAGATTTCGGTATAGATAAAGCACTCTCTCTAAAGTAACTGTATTATTCGCTCTTTGGCTTCTGTACAAGGTGTTAGATTACCTATGGCATTATGTGTGAGAGCTAAGCACTCTTCCTTATAAAACAAGGTACCACAACGGTCTTCTTTTAGAGATTTATATTAACAGCTCTTATCCTTTCACTGCACAATATTTTGTGGATAGAAACTGATATTTTTATAGACATGAACAATTTCACATAAATAATTTCAAAATCGGTTGTGTCTGTGTTATTATCTGTTCCACAATATATTATGCACACTTTATTTCCATTCAGGAAACCAAAAATAGTACTGATAGTCGAGAATCTTGACGGTACACACATCTTGCAGTCCTTCAGATGAACCAGCACCGTGGCTCCAAATTCGGCGGCGACGCGTTTTGTCCTCGTCATTGGATGACGCCGTTTTTTTTTTTTCAAAGGTTGACACCCTTATAGTTTGTATTAGAGCAAGTAATCGATAAGCAAAAAATATATGTATAATTTCTTATTAGAAGCAGTACCTATTGTACTTACATATTATGCAAAGACAGTGACTACGATATTGACTCTCCAAAAGCTCGATATAAACTGATAACTTCCTATCGAGTTTTCCTGCTTTTATAGTATGTCTCTGCTGAATCAGCTGAGATTTCTTACCATATGTGCTGAATTCGGGATTGCACAATCACATTTCCAGGAAGCGCCAGCTTCCCACAAACACAAAGTGTGAGGAAACAGTTACTCCTAAGAAAGGTGCGACACTTTTTTTTTCAAGAAAAAAAGCGTGTTGGAACTTGCAAATGCTTATCGCACTCAGTTTCCTCTTCTCCCTACTTCAAGGCTCTAGAGGGGAACATAGAGATCTTCTGCATTAAAAAAAATTGTTGTGTGAACCACATAAATATATATGTGTATTATCGAGATAGAATTCTCCCACACACAATGATTCAACGCAGGAGCTCGTGTCTCATCAGCGGCAGGAGGCCGGGAGCATCCTTTCAAGCGATAATACAAGGTGTACCAAAAAGAGTGTGAGTAGGCTGTATAGGTTTCCTTATTGGTAACGCCACGTAGCGCTCTGTATGAAAATCACTGGCTGTGCTGTGTGCAGTCTGTGGCTGGTTTGCATTGTTGTTCGCTATTGTAGTGTTGGGCAGCTGGATATTAACAGCGCGTAGCGTTGCGCAGTTGGAGGTGAGCCGCCAGCAGTGGTGGATGTGGGGAGAGAGATGGTGGAATTTTGAGAGCGGACGATCTGGACGTGTGTCCATCAGAAAGAGTAAATTTGTAATATTGTATATCATGGACTGATATACACTCCTGGAAATGGAAAAAAGAACACATTGACACCGGTGTGTCAGACCCACCATACTTGCTCCGGACACTGCGAGAGGGCTGTACAAGCAATGATCACACGCACGGCACAGCGGACACACCAGGAACCGCGGTGTTGGCCGTCGAATGGCGCTAGCTGCGCAGCATTTGTGCACCGCCGCCGTCAGTGTCAGCCAGTTTGCCGTGGCATACGGAGCTCCATCGCAGTCTTTAACACTGGTAGCATGCCGCGACAGCGTGGACGTGAACCGTATGTGCAGTTGACGGACTTTGAGCGAGGGCATATAGTGGGCATGCGGGAGGCCGGGTGGACGTACCGCCGAATTGCTCAACACGTGGGGCGTGAGGTCTCCACAGTACATCGATGTTGTCGCCAGTGGTCGGCGGAAGGTGCACGTGCCCGTCGACCTGGGACCGGACCGCAGCGACGCACGGATGCACGCCAAGACCGTAGGATCCTACGCAGTGCCGTAGGGGACCGCACCGCCACTTCCCAGCAAATTAGGGACACTGTTGCTCCTGGGGTATCGGCGAGGACCATTCGCAACCGTCTCCATGAAGCTGGGCTACGGTCCCGCACACCGTTAGGCCGTCTTCCGCTCACGCCCCAACATCGTGCAGCCCGCCTCCAGTGGTGTCGCGACAGGCGTGAATGGAGGGACGAATGGAGACGTGTCGTCTTCAGCGATGAGAGTCGCTTCTGCCTGGTGCCAATGATGGTCGTATGCGTGTTTGGCGCCGTGCAGGTGAGCGCCACAATCAGGACTGCATACGACCGAGGCACACAAGGCCAACACCCGGCATCATGGTGTGGGGAGCGATCTCCTACACTGGCCGTACACCACTGGTGATCGTCGAGGGGACACTGAATAGTGCACGGTACATCCAAACCGTCATCGAACCCATCGTTCTACCATTCCTAGACCGGCAAGGGAACTTGCTGTTCCAACAGGACAATGCACGTCCGCATGTATCCCGTGCCACCCAACGTGCTCTATAAGGTGTAAGTCAACTACCCTGGCCAGCAAGATCTCCGGATCTGTCCCCCATTGAGCATGTTTGGGACTGGATGAAGCGTCGTCTCACGCGGCCTGCACGTCCAGCACGAACGCTGGTCCAACTGAGGCGCCAGGTGGAAATGGCATGGCAAGCCGTTCCACAGGACTCCATCCAGCATCTCTACGATCGTCTCCATAGGAGAATAGCAGCCTGCATTGCTGCGAAAGGTGGATATACACTGTACTAGTGCCGACATTGTGCATGCTCTGTTGCCTGTGTCTATGTGCCTGTGGTTCTGTCAGTGTGCAGTGTGATCATGTGATGTATCTGACCCCAGGAATATGTCAATAAAGTTTCCCCTTCCTGGGACAATGAATTCACGGTGTTCTTATTTCAATATTTCAATTTTCAGGAGTATATATATATATATATATATATATATATATATATATATATATATATATATATATATATATATATATATTACGACTTTTGAACAGTATTAAGGTAAATACATTGTTTGTTCTCTATCAAAATCTTTCATTTGCTAACTATGCCTATCAGTAGTTAGTGTCTTCAGTAGTTTGAATCTTTTATTTAGCTGGCAGTATTGGTGCTCGCTGTATTGCAGTAGTTCGAGTAACGAAGATTTTTGTGAGGTAAGTGATTTGTGAAACGTATAGTTTAATTTAGTCAGGGCCATTCCCTTGTAGGGATTATTGAAAGTCAGATTGCGTTGCGCTAAAAAATATTGTGTGTCAGTTTAGTGTTGATCAGAATAGGTAAAGAGCGAAATGTCTGAGTACGTTCAGTTTTGCTCAGCTGTTTGAAAATCAAATAATGTAAGAGATTTACCAGCACAGTAATTCATTAATTTTTCTAAGGGGACGTGAGTGATCCGACTTTAAAAAATCGTAACTATTATATTATTTGAGATATGTGTGTGATTAACGTACTATTAGAAAGATCAAACTTATGAGTTTTACATGGTTCCCGCTAGGTAGCAGCAGTGTGCGCCCACTTTGGTTCTAGTAAAAATGGTCTCGGGACAACAGAAAGCGTTTTGTGTTCTACGTTTTGTGCAGGGCGGGTCAGTAATAAGTGTTCAGCGTGACTTTCGTACTAGGTATGGTGTGGATCCTCCTACCGCACAGAGCGTCAGACGATGGTGTGAATAATTCCGAGAAACAGGTTGTTTGTGTAAAGGCAAATCGCCGGGCCGTCCCCGAGTGGCTGACGGAGACGTCGAACGAATCCGCCACAGTTCCACAACGAGTCCGCAGAAATCCGTTCGCCGTGCAGCTCGGGAGTTCAACATGTCCTCGATGTCCGGCTGGTGTGTGCTGCGTCGACGTTTACACATGAAACCATACAAAATTCAGCTACTGTAAGCTCTTCTTGAAGGTGGCAAACAACGCGTGGACTTTTGTTGGTTGGTTGGTTGTGTGGGGAAAGAGACCAGACAGCGTGGCCATCGGTCTTATTGAATTAGGGAAGGATGGGGAAGGAAGTCGGCCGTGCCCTTTCAGAGGAACCATCCCGGCATTTGCCTGGAGTGATTTAGGGAAATCACGGAAAACCTAAATCAGGATGGCCGGACGCGGGATTGAACCGTCGTCCTCCCGAATGTGGACTTTTGTAATTTCGTTCTTGACGAGATGGTTAATGACAGTTTTCTTCTACGCTTAGTGTTAAGCGACGAGACAACATTCCATTTAAATGGAAAGATAAACCGTCAGAATGTGATAATATGAAATTGTACAACGTGAGAGGAATTTTTTGTGCAGTTCCACAGGAAAAGATGAATGGTCCATTTTTCTTTGCCGAGAACACTGTTGGAGGAAGCACATATCTCAATATGCTTGAGAACTTTCTTTTCCCACAGATGGAGACTGATTCAAAAGACTTCATTTACCAACAACATGGAGCACCGCCACATTGGCAGCTGGAAGTGAGGGAATTTTTAAATCAAAGTATTATTGAACAATGGATCGGTTACACAGGACCAAATGATTCAGCGTTACATTACTGGCCTCCAAGGCCACCGAACTTGACTGTATGCGATTATTTCTTGTCAGAGTTTATAAAAGACTCTGTTTATGTGCCTCCGTTACCAGCGACAATGAATGAACTAAGACATCGCTTAACAGCAACTGTGGAAGTTGTATCTCAAGACATGCTCGCTGCAGTGTGGGAACAATATGAATACCGCAGTGACGTATGCTGTGCATCCCTGGGGGGCATATTAAACACCTATGAAAAGGTGTTAAAAAAACTTTTTGAGTTTCTCGTTGATCAGAAAACCAAACTTCATTGTATGCGTTTATTAGTTTCAGAAATATAGACTTGCCAAATCGGATGATTCTTTTCGATGCATCGTATATTACGCGTGTCTTGTCTTGCAAGGTGTCAACTAGAGCACGCTTGTTTCTCTGCCTGGCTCCATACACTCCATAATACTTACTCTAATAATTTTTGTTAATCCTTCTTCGGAACCCCATAATAGTGCGTGCTGTGTCGCTCAGCAAATGAATAATGACGGAGACTGTTTCTGAATCTAATATTCTTGTGAAACATTATAAAAATTTTAGGCAATAATCATTGCTTCGTCATGTTCTCCTTCAACAGATATTGTTTCCATTGGTTGATGATTTCACTGTCATTAACCACATGTGGGCATTGAAGCGAATCAGCCGTAACAGGTGAAGATTTGTCAGAAAACTAATCGCTCTACCACTTCATTCGGATTATTACCGTTAACAAAATCGACGTGTGTTAGTAATTCAGTGGCGACATTCTTCCAGCGGCAAACCTCAAGCACATTTTCGTTCTTTGTCGTACACAACACGTGGTCATCCCTCACGATTGATCCACCAATTTCGTTTAATGCAGGCTGAAAGTTTTGAGTGTACTTATAGTCTCAGTTTGAATCTAATGGTTTGTGAGAGCGGTTCAGACCAGGTTTTTTAAACATTAATATTTATTTGCAGTATCGCAATAAGAGCGAAGTTAACTTTAAAAAAATAAAAATCTGGAGGGGATTCCACGCCAAGAAATTTCTTGTGAATCAAAGCCAGGATTCCAAGAAAATAAGTCTGAATGGGATACTCCCACATTGATTGTGAATCGGAGCCTGTGAATGTGCATTCTTAAAAAATAACCGTGACGGACCTTCAATTTTTTTATTTTGAAAAACACATAAATCTGAGGAAGACAATGACTCCATCGTGAAAAGGAGCGTATTTCTAAAAAAATGTTTTTGCCCAAGGCTGTGAGTGCAATTAATATATATAAGAGGCATAGTGTGAGCTATCTTTGTCAGTTGTTTGGACGTCAAGCTAGCACAGGTCAGTTGTGACACGCTATTGATTATACACAACAAGTTGGTAAGCATTACTTTCTTTTGCATCACATAGTAGTTGTTGTTGAATAAAACCAGGCATTGTCCCTATTTTCTTTATGTTTCAAATGGATAGCAACTTTTGCGAAAGGCAAAACAAACAATTTCTGCATGTTTGTTGATTGAAAAGGCAGCTAAAACTTTTGAAGTACTTCGCATCACACTGCAGCACAGATTAAAGAGTGGAAATGGATCGAACTCGAAGAAAATCTCTACTTTTGTATCACATAGTTGTTGAATGAAACCATGTGTTGGTCATCTTGTAAAAAATAACTCATCCATTTCTTTTTTTATGTTTCAGATGAGTAGAAAATATGTTGTGGAAGTGTTGGAGAAAGTGAAATAGGATGGTGCTGCAGGTTTATAGATTAATAATATAGCTTAAATTTTTAAAATATCTCTCAGTACACTGCAATTGAATTAAAGGGTGGACATAAATAGTGACCAAGCTGAAGAGCCTTGACTGTCATCTGAAGTGAACGATGGATGTCGAAAATACTCGAGTGAAACATTGAACGACTACATATGGAGACATTCCATCAGGTGAATGATGTCCATAAAAGTTGATTTCACAGATACAGAACCAGTCAACCTATTTACTGATTTCGATCGAACAGCATGCATTGGGTTATGGGATAGATGACGAGCGATGGTATTCGCTTCCGCAGAAGAAATGAAAATATTAGCGAAATGAGGAAATTTTACGTCAACATCGTATAGCGAAGGCTGAGCGAGCAAGCACGGCTAAGAGGCATTTCAGAGTGACGTAGCTGGCGTCGCGTGAAGCCGTTATACATAAAACGCGTATCTCCAGCTAAGCCTGCACACGTAGCGTTGCTGCGTATCTCGGCTCGCGCGTGCGCTCTACATTGCACCACAAACCACGTGATCTGTGTTGACCAGCTCTACTCCCGCGGGTTTGTGTACTCATTGTGCAATATGTCTGCATTTATTAATCAAGTGCGAAAGTATCCAGTGCTCTGGGACTACTCAAAGTTGGAATACAGAGATGAAATTTTCTTTTCATCCAGTATTTTAGGTGGAGTTAAGACTACAGTACTGAGACCGTATTACGGCTGTGCAGCTTTTTTTCCCTTGTTATGAAGGGTTATTTGGTGTTTTCATATTCTCCTGAATTTTAGTGACTAAAAAAGCTGTTCTCCAAATAATCAGATGGATCTGGATAATCTGAGCGCTACTTGCTCTTCGTTACGAAAATAAACTGTATATCTCTAAATATCGATATATTTCTTAAACAACATCCATTTAATTTTATGAAAAGAATATTACTGTAAGTTAATTTGAAACTGACTAATTAACTAAAACTGTATGTCAATGCCTAATTAAGAAATTTGAAGGAATTGTTGTAATAAACGCTACGCCATTGTCCTGGCTAAGTGACTGAAAGTAAAATGCTGAATACAGTTCAGTTAATATCTTTTTTTTTTATCTGAACACCTGCAAACACTTTTTTGGCTAAATTACTGGGTGCATTGAAGTCGGCTTTGAAATTAGGAGGTAAACAGTATTTGTTACTGTTTTCCTCTATTAGAAGCTAATGGATAGTGAAATATCCTATTTCGCCATGATGGACTTCATCAGGAATCTACGACTGTTTTTGATGACAGAGACAAAATGAAATAATTTTTTCTCTGTCAGTCACATTTTATTTTCTTCCCCCACTCATTTCGGGTTTCCACCCTCATCTTGAGATGTATCACTGCTTGTAAATAGCTTCCCTTTGTCAAATAAAAATAAACTAATCATCGCACCTTATAATTACGAATTCTTTAGTGTTTATTTACATAAAGTAGTTACTATACTATACTGAAGAACTCTTACAGTACTCTTATTGAAACTAGACGAATACTTATCTGTCGTAAGTGTGTTGTAATTACTGGTTAGCAGCGTGCCGCCACTGCAAAGGCACGCTTTCTTCAGGAGAGTTAAGGAAATCGTCAAAGTGGTCCCTTACTGCGGCGTTCTACTTTGTAGCTGCAGCAGCAGTTTTTTCAAGAGGTTTCCAACATGTGGTATAGGCATCCAAAATTCTTCTGGTGATCCAATTGTTGTAACGTCCCCTTTACCACACAAGTTGTTCTGTAGTATTACTGTGGCTTTTAGTAATCTATGTACAGTGTCAAGTTGCACTGCAACGGCCGAAAGTACATTCTCCACCGTTGGGCAAGTATGCCGAAAGAGTTCCCAACGACACGCCTGCAGTGGCTCACTCTAATTGTAAACACTCTTCTCACCGTTAAAATTTCTTCGTGGAAAGGGACGAATCAGATACCTCTGCAGGAGGAAACCTTCATCTCCCACTGTAACATATGGATCGGGGGCTCGTCTTTTAGCACTGCAAGACTGTAAGCAGACTTTCTTTTCCCAAGTGTATTGCTTGAAAATGTGATGAATCGCATTCCTTTCCATACGATCCACGTTTACGGGTATAAACTTGTAGTCAGCATCTACCGAACCCAAAAACACTGTAGAGTAATATTTTTTGTAATTATAGTAAGACGATCCACATGAAGGGGGTGCCTGAGTTCTGATGTGTTTTCCATCTATTGCACCGGTGCAGTGAGGGAAATTCCACCTGTCGTGAAATCCTGCAGCAACGTTCCTCTAAAAATCTACAGTGGGTGTTGGCATGTACAACGGTTCTATTGTACGCCACAAAGCGTCACACACTTGATTCACAATCGGCAATACAGTACTAATGCCGACTCTGTAGCGGAAGCTTATAGTAGTGAATGAGTCTCCAGTAGCGAGATACCAAAAAAGAAAAAAAAAAAAAAGGAGTTGTTGCTACAGAGGCTGTTATAAAGGCAAAATGAGAGATATTGCGAGATGCCCATAGGAGTGCCCTCAGAAGTAGAGACACAAAAAGTGGTCAAGCTGCAACAAACTTAAAAACCTGGAAGTATGAGAAATAAATGGAGTTTTTACTCTCTGCATTGTCAGCTCACAACCCGTAAGTATTAAAATTATTCTTGAATTGATATTTTTGAACAGAATATTCCACAAGAGCATGGTAGTCCTATATTAAAGTACAATGTAGTACCTTTATAAATAAATAACAGAAGGCATATCCTCCGATGAAAGTTATTTCTGATTTGACTGCTAAAATTAATTTTTTCCAGGCATATATTCCTGACGTCATGACTGACTCAGTTTACTGAAAATCAAACCAACGATGTCGACATTGTTAATGCTGAAGTTTCCGCTGCTCCTGAAGACGATGAATTTATCAACTCTGACTACGACATAAACACCGTCCGGAACAAATCCAAAGGAGTCGACAAAATTCTGAATGTTCTGAAAAATAAACGGAAAAACAAACCTGTTCCTTCTGTCCAGAAGAAATAGATTTGTGGCGCCTTGTCACGGACTGCGCGGCCCCTCTCGCCGGAGGTTCGAGTCCTTCCTCGGGCCTGGGTGTGTGTGTTGTTCTTAGCATACGTTAGTTTAAGTTCGTTTAAGTAGTGTGTAAGACTGGGGACCGATGACCTCAGCAATTTGGTCCCTTAAGGATTCACACACATTTGAACATTCTTATCAGCATGTCAATGTCGGTAAAAAAAATTGCTTCGAAGGTTACAAAATAGACTAAAGACAGAAGTTTCAGATGCAGTAAACCGCTCTGAAGATGAAAATGACTTATAACGCCGGTAGTGCGTCAAACTCGCTCTCCGTTGATGTCTCCAAGTACCTCCTCTGGCAGCTCAACATGGTCCAACAATCCAAAGATACTTCACCGTAAAAATGATGATCACTTGCAGAAACTGGCATGTTGCACCGCTCCCTGCAAGAAGACACGGAAGTTGATTTGTTTGTGGAAAACTATTCAGAACAACTGAAACAAAGTTTTAAATGCCTTAAGCACAAACCTCACGAACTTCAAACTCAAACTGAAAATATTTCTTACGCAGAGATCTTTTTGAGGTTGTGGCTTGTAACATATTATATCAATTTTTATATTTTGTCTTGCTACGGTAGCAGACAAATATACTCGTGTAATATGATTGTAATTACCATATATTTTTACTCCATTTTCTACAACCTTACACCCAAATAGACTACATTTCAGTTTTGACATTATGGACAAAGAATTCTTACTTTAGACAAATAGCTAGCCGTTTTTCAGGAGGTATTGATTTTCTGTAATTTGCGCCCTTTTATTAATGTCACTGCCAATAAGTGATAAAACTTCACTGAACTGTTTTCATTAAGTCTAAAATAAGCTTTAAACTTCTCATCGTCAAGCTCGAAATACGCTACGCCGATGTGAAACGACCTTAACAGTTTGCAACAGAGCACACCACAGCCTTACCTGTCGGAAGACTGTAGCAGTGCTGAGACGGCTCGCGTTACCGTTCCACCTAAGCCAAGCGTGCTACCACTTTAATTATCATGATATACTCGTTAATTTTTTTTACCTCAGTTTCTTTTTTAACGCAAAATTGTGTTGTGGGTAAGCGAGGTCTCTCTGCTTCATCTGTTTTTCTCTCCAACACATCCACATATCCGGAGAGAGACAGAGAGAGAGAGAGAGAGATAAAAGAGCGTGTGTGTGTTTCCAGACATATCTCGAGGAGGTGTCGTCGTTCCTTAGGAAATGTGTGATGCAAGCAAGATATCAACTTGCTGACTAATGCCTACTAATCACAATTTTGCCTACTGATTTAGCAGGGTGGGGTACTATAATACGCAAAGTGGGAAAAATCGGTAGGAAGTTTTCAGTTTATACTGAACAGCTATAAAGCCAATAACGCTGTGGCTGTTTTTGCAAAATATGTAAGAATAATAAGCATTGCTTCTTCTTATCAGTTACTTACAGCAATACTCGAAAGCAGGTATTCCATGTAACAGAATTTTAAGAGTCTGGGAAGCAGAAAATGCACCATAATGGTGTCAACATTGGAAAAAAAGAGCGACCCTATCCAATATTGCACCCAAAATGCGTTACTACCAAATTTGGAGCAACGGGGCTGCAAGACGTATCTGCCTTCAAGTTCCTCGATTTCCTTAACAGCGGTCGAGTATGTGCAATATTTCGTGGAAGAGAAATAACACAGACAGTCGATTTTGAAATTACTGTATACAATTGTTTGTGTACATAAAAATGTCAGTTTCTATTCACGAAGTGTCATGCAGTGTAAGTGTAAGAGATGCAAATATTAGATTTCTAGGAGAAGACTGTTGTGATCCTTGTTTTATTTGCAAGAACGTTTAGCTCTCACCTATAAAAACAAAAGTGATCTGAAAGGTTTTACAGAAGTCAAGGAGCGAATAATGCAGTTGATTCAGAGAGTCGCTGAACGGTGCGTGCTTTTTCATACGTACGATAGGTACCAGAGTATTTACTACACAGAACTGTTTCTGTTCCATTACAAGAAGCTGATATATAGTTATACTAAAAATATAAGGTACCCAGTTTGTCCACAAAATGCTATTCAGCACCATTTCATTAATGAGGATACAGTAGTGAAATCTTTGTTGTCCAATACTGTCGGCTCAAATATCTTCTCAGATTGCAAGGAATTACTGATTACAGTAGATGATATTGTAAAAAGTGTGGAGGCTGATATAAAACGAGCTTTAAATTCGTGTATTTCGCGTGACAGTATAAGGATGTGATGGTTCCCAATGAAAATTTTTATGTAAAAAAATAGTATATGTTGTTTGTTTCTCCATTTAGTCCTCAGTAGTATATTAAAATAATAACATAAGTTTGATAAAGTTGTGTGCGAGACAAGAAATCAATACTGGACTACTGGTGCTTACAGAAATTTTTGTGTAAGAACTAGAGATATATGTGTGTATGTAAGAGTAAAAATAAAAGATATGCATCAATTTTTTGAATAAACGTGTGGTCAATAATTTAAACCACCCGTTACAGCCCATTTCATTATCCGACAGAAATATCGTACTGCTTATGCTTTAGTTTTCACTATTAATTTTATTTATTTATTTATTTATTCGACTAACCCCTTTGCTGGGTACAGTAAATCAACTTCAGTTTTGCTTCTTTGTATTTAATTTTCGTTGCTCCCAGACTTCCCTTCGAGAGTGTTCCTTTTCTTCCTGGGTCCACTTTCTTCCATTTGCAGACCTCTTTCTTTCATGAAATCGTCCCTTTTGTGTTGCATCTTATTATGCCCATTCTACTTCCTGTGTTTTTCATATATTCGTCATTTTCGGTGAACCATGTGGGTTTGGATTTGTAGCTGTTTAGTAAATTTAAGATCTGCTTGCTTAGCCTGTTATGATCCATTCGGTACATGCGTCCATAAAACTGTAGTCTTCTTTTCCTCTTTACATAGTCAGCTTTTCCATTTTCAAATATAGCTCTCTGTTTGATCTTAACTTGTATTCAGTGTTACTATTACTTCTAGATCCCAGTATTTTCCTTAGAATTCTTCTCGCAACTTTTTCTAGTTTTTCAAGATCCCGAAACCTTGTTAATTTAAGTGTTTCTGCTGCATGTAGTGTTTGCGGCCTTACCTCTGTTTGATAATGTCTTTGTTTTGTGTTCTAGGACAAAGCTTTCTTGTTATGTATGTTTCTTTTCATTTAGAATGCCCTTTCCATTTTTTATATTTTCTATTGCTACCTTTTGAGTTGCTTGTTATCCATTCTCCTTGGTATTTAAAACAGTTTGTTTTAGGTATTGTGTTGTGAATTTCAACACTTGGAGGGACTTCATTGATATTTGTCATAAAATATGTTTTTTCAAGTAGTATTTTTAGTACTATTATGTGTGCTTACTTCTGTAGTTCTGGGATTCGTTCGTTGGCATTACCCAGTGAATCAGTAATTAACGCTATGTCATTTGAAAAAGGTAGACAGTCTATGGTGATTTCATTTGGGTTTCTTCCTAGTTGAGCACCCTTTGTATTGATGGATTCCCTCCATTCTCTCACTACCTTCTCTAACGCACAGTTAAAAAGTGGGGGTGATAGACTATCACTCTGCCTTACTCGTGATCTTATTACAAAATGTTTTAACAGTTCCCCTATAAATTTTAATTTTGACGTTGTGTTTGTTAAAGATCCTTTAATTATTTCTGTCGTTTTCTTCTCGAGTACGAATTCCTGAACAGTGAATTTCTATCAGTTGCGTCATTTGCTGTTTTAAAATCCACAAAACCTATCACGCATTTCAAGTTTCTGATTTTCGTCGTTTCTATTACGTTCTTTGGTATCTGCTCTGCACAAGACCTTCCCTTCGTAAATCCTGCTTGATATTCTCCTAGTTGTGGGTCGAATATTCCTTCGTCACTTTTTAAAAGTGACATGTACGAGATCTTATATGTCACTGGTAGGAGGGAGATCCCTCTGTAACTAACAACATCAGTTTTCTTTCCTTATTTATGTAGTGCATGTACTAATGCCGATGTCCATTCTTATAGTAAGCTGCTTGTTTTCCAAATTTTGTTAATGATTTCTGTTAGATATAGAATAATGTTGTCAGTATAGTGTTTCCACAACTCAGCAACTGTATTGTCTTCTCCTGATTCTTTGTTATTCATTTATTGTTTATTTTCATTTCCACTAATGTCTGTGCCAATGAGTATGCTTCGTCATCGATCCTTACATCGATTAGATCTTAAGAACAACGGTGTATGACCCACCTGTCTTGATGAAGTAAGGCACTCAAGTATAACACGTTGACTGTCAGGAGGCCGCCGGCAGCGCAGCAGAGTCGCTTTCTGTAGCTACCGGCAGCTGTTGGCGCATTAACATCGTGCACTTGCCCTCAGCTGGTTTCTTAGCAGCTGATTATCTCGACTGGGAAATAATAACATTCTGCTTGCGATGGGTAGCATTGCACAAGGGTTTTTCTCGTCTTGGATTAACTTGTTGTTGTGCCCTGTAGTAGCGTTGCAAGATGTGGCAACATTTACCTCCTTTATCAGGTCGAGGATCGATTTGCATTAGAATACTAACATCGGTTAACTTACTACGCAGAACGAAAGCAGCTAAGTGTGAACAAGGGTTTTGATCACGATATGACGGAGAATTCGACACGAGCTACGTATACAACAGTGTACAAAAGGAAATCAAGTCACAATTTTAATGTACTCCTTAAACGTGCTGTAAAGGCTAAGGGGCTAATCAAGAAACAGTCCTGCATTTCGAAAAGATAGAATACCTACAAATGTTTTGGCCACAAAATGCTATGTTGTCAGAAAGTATTCTCTTCCAACGTAACGCTAAAGACACCAGATCCAACGCGTCGGGTGCTTAATAAGAAACCACCTTAAAAAGACATCCATTGACGGACTTAAAGCTCAAATGGACATAATTCGTGAAGAATGTGAAACGTAACGAATCGAGAGTAGCAACAGTTCTTAAAAACGAAATTACCTTTCCCGGATTCAATATAAACCGCCAGATGTTAAGGCTTAGCCAGCAGAGTACCTCCGTTAGTTCGAAACGGTTTTATTACATCAGATGCTCTACGCAATCTCCCCCCACTTGAATACAACGTACAGAACATTCATAAAACCTTGTGAAACGGACGGAAAATGCCTTCTTTATGATGTTCAACTCATGTGTCACATTGATTTGAATCTCTGTTATGTAGTCGAAGGATGACCCTCCCATGGCGATTTCTACACTTTGTCATTTTATGATACATTGGTATTCGAAACATCGAGTCTCGTCACGTGTGATAATCTTTTTTTTCTCTTGAGAACACACATGACAGATTTTTCCATTTCAATCAGGTCACAGCAGGCGTCCAAGCGTTGTTTTGTTCTAGAGTCAAGCTGTGCGAAACACATTTTGCACATACTTTTCTATTCTTCTACACATTCTACATCATGTCTTGAACACTTGATTTTGAGATGTTCAACTCCTTTCCATGACAGCGAGCTGAAAAGTAATGCCTTGGGATTTATGTGAAATATCTTAAGGCTTTTTAAATAAAACAAACTTTATTAACATGCTACGCCATTCTTCTTCTTGACTACGTACTTTTTTCTCAACGTAGTATCCCTGACGGCGTACACATTTCTCCCAATGAGAGAGCCCATTGTTGATACCATAGCTATAAAATGCTTGACTTTGTTGTTGGAGCCAAAACCTCACCTCATCATTATCAAAGTGAAATCCTCTAAGGTATTCAAGTTTTGCAAACACGGGAAAGTGGATGGGGCCAAGTAGGGACTGTATGAAGAATGATAGATAACAGTGAACCCAAAGCGTCGGATTGTTGCAGAGGTCGCACCGGTCGTGTGTGGCCTGTCATTATCATGGTGAAGGAGACGGTAATCCGTACGTGCACGAACACTTCGAATTAGTTCTTTTAGAAACGATTACAGCACACAGTTTCTCAGGCACCGTCGTACTTATATTACACACAACCGCGTTACACACTACAATTCTGAGCCCTCTAGCGACAGTGGGTTATAAACTGTGTCAGCGAGCGGGAAAGACGACCTGCCAATATTGTCACGTAGAAGAAGGTGTAATTAGATGAATGACAAACACTAACTTCACTTAACGAAGGTTTATTCAGCACTTGCACAGACAAGAGCGCGGAGTGAACTGTTTCCGGCCAGAACACACACGTATATATGCAGTTACAGAACATTCCAGTACAATAATTCTTGACATTTGTGGATACTTCTACAATGTACTCAAACCGAATACAGAAATTAAATTTTTATAGTTGAGGTGAGTTTTGAACTGACGACCCTCCATGCAACTGTCTATCATCACAACCACTACACTACAGTGACTGGGCCACTCAACTTCTTCTGCGACATTGGTCCCTCCTTAAGTGAATAGCGACTCGGTGTTACGTCGTCCTAGTCCGGGAACGAGTCATCGCTCCTGCGTACTCCGACTCCCGATGACTGGTGTTCAGCCTGGTGGTGATCTTCTTAGAATTTCCCTTGCCACTACGCTCTTCGTCACCTTTCCACTTGTTGCCTATCGCTGGAGCTTCGAATTTATCCTGGGTCGCAGGATCCCTATAGGGCTTCATTCGAAGGACGTGGACCGTATCTCTGATCTTTCATCGTCTTGTGTCGCGATCAAAATCTTCAACTTCGTAAGTAACATCATACAACTGTCTTACAACCTCATAAGGTCCAAAGTAGCGCCTGAGGAGCTTCTCAGAGAGACTAACCTTCCGAACAGGAGTGGTGGTCCAGATGAGGTCACCAGGCTGGTAGTCAACAAGGCGGTGGCTCGTGTCATACCTGCGGCGATCGTTTCCTTGAGCTTGTAGCGTGCGGAATCGAGCTAACTGCCGAGCGTCCTCAGCTCTGGTTAACACCTGGTCGATGTAGTCGTCGTCCACGTCATCAGGATGTAACGGAAACACAACGTCCATCGTCGTCGTCGCCTCACGCCCATGCACCACGAAATATGGCGTAAATCCTGTGGTGTCTTGTTTGGCGGTCTTTTAGGCAAACGTCAAGAAAGGTAGCACCTCATCCCAGCTGCTCTGTTCAACATTGACTAACATCGATAGCATGTCGGCCAAAGTCTTATTAAGGCGTTCAGTAAGCCCGTTAGTTTGCGAATCGTAGGCAGTCTTCATGTGATGAGTAATGTTGCACCAACGGTTTATTTCTGTCACAAGATTCGATTGAAAAACTTGCCGTCGATCCGTAATTAACGACCTTGGGGCACCGTGTTTTAATACAATGTCTTCCACGATGAATTTGGCTACCTCGAATGCTTGTTTTCACGGCTTTTGTAATGGCATAGCGTGTCAGATAATCAGTGCAAACAATAATCCATCTATTGCCACTAGCAGACGTTGGAAATCGTCCGAGGAGGTCAATTTCAACACGCTGGAAAGGCGTTTCGGCTGGTGGAATTGGTATCAGTCGGCCAGGTGGTTTCTGAGGAACTGCCTTTCTCCTCTGGCACTATCGACGTTGTGACACATAGTGACGGACACTCTTACATAAACTTGGCCAGAAAAATCTGTTGCGGATCCTGTCGTATGTCTTAATAAATCCTAAATGTCCGGCCTCAGGTGTGTCATGGAATATCTGTAGAACATCTAAGTGCATGTGTTTAGGAATCACTGGTAGCTACCTCTTTCCAAACGGATCAGAGTTTTTCTTGCAGAGTAATCCATTAACTACCTTAAATTGTCATTTCACATCCTCTGAACGATTTAAGGCAAGCATAATTTGAGATATCTTGGCGTCCTTCTGCTCAGCAGAGAGATCCTGGAGTGCAGCGAGACAGTCACTATCTTCATCAAAGTCCTGATGGTCTTGCACAGGGTTTCTTGAGAGACAGTCGGCATCTTGGTGTTTTCTTTCACTTTTGTACACTATGGTTATGTCATACTCTTGAAGACGTATTGCCCACCTGGCCAGTCGTCCTGCTGGATCCTTAAGACCTGTCAACCAACAAAGTGAATGATGGTCTGTAATAACTGTGGATGGCCTTCGATAGAGATACTGTCGAAATTTGCACATGGCCCAGATCACAGCAAGATATTCTCTTTCTGTGGTTGAGTAGTTTCTCTCGGCTTTTGTAAGTGTCCTAGAACCATATGCTATAACCTTCTCTTTTCCATCCGAAATTTGCACCAGAACAGCACCGATCCCATACTCACTGGCATCGGTGTGTAGTTCTGTAGGTGCTCTCTCATCATGCAGACCAAGTTCAAGGTCAGCTTTCCGCAGCACATCGAAAGAATCTTGTTGAGCAGCACCCCAGATAAACTTAGCATCGACTTTTAACAACTCTTGGAGTGGCCTGGCTTTTATACAAAAGTCTTTGATAAAACGGCGGTAATAATAATATAATCCGAGGAAGCTTCTCACATCTCTAATACTTTTAGGAATAGGAAATTCCGTTATAGATTTCATGTTTTCTGAATCTGGCCGCACACCTTCGTTTGAGACAACGTGTCCAAGTATTTTGATTTCTTTTGCTCCAAAGAGACACTTTCTTGGATTAAGTTTCAGTCCGCCTTGTTGGAGACACTTAACAACGGTCCACAGCCTTTTTATGTGTTCATAAAATGTCTCTCAGAAGACTATACTGTCATCTAAATAACAAAGACACATCGACCACTTCAGGTGCCTTAGAAGATAATCCATCATCCGTTCAAAAGTTGCTGATGCATTACACAAACCAAATAGCATTAACGTAAACTCATACAGGCCCTCGGGGGTGATGAATGCAGTTTTCTCACGATCGGCCTCATCTACTTCGATCTGCCAGTATCCCGAGTACATGTCCATGGTTGAGGAAAACTTAGCCCCCCTTCAGACAATCTAGTGTATCGTCAATTCGTGGAAGAGGGTAAACATCCTTTTTAGTTATCTTATTGAGCTTCCTGCAATCAACACAAAAGCGCCAACTGACATCCTTCTTCCTGGTGAGAATCACTGGTGACGACCATGGGCTCTGCGAAAGCTGAATGAAGTCATTCTTCACCATTTTCTCTACCTCGTCGCGAATTATTCGACATTCCGTTTCTGACACACAGTATGCTCTCTGGCTTATTGGTTGATGGTCTCCGGTCCTAGCCCGGTGCTTCACCGTCGATTTGTCTAATTTGCTCTTCACCTGTGGATTGAATTATTCAGAGAACTCTTGAAGAATGGCAAGTAACTTCTTCTGTTGGTCCTTAGTGAGATCTGGTGATAGTCGAGCTAGATCTTGTCTCGTAGTGGTAGCGCCAATTTCGCTCACAGACTCGGCATGGGAGGTTTCTATGACTCTCAATTGTTCTGCAATTAACGGCTCAGCATTTGCTACGCAGATGCGTCTTGGAAGGATCTGCGGTTCTCGGCGACAGTTAACTATCCACAATTCACCGAATCCGTTCTTAAACAAGACGACAGAGGCTGGGATGACCAAGTTATTCTTCAGTTTTATGCTTGGCTTACATTCCACTACAATACCCATGGGTTGAAGCATGGCATGACAAATGAGAGTTACCTTTCTAGCACTGAATGCAGGAATGATCACTTCATCCAGCGCACATAGTCTCCAAACACTCGAATGCGTATCTTCCTGTCCACATTATCTCATCTCATCTAGCATAATCTTCGAGCGACCAGAATCTATAATTGCCTGAGAAGCTTTAAAAAAGTCCCATCCGAGAATGACGTCATGACTACATTCTTGTAAGACGATGAATTCTAATGGATGTGTACGGCCACTTATACCCACACGAATGACACATCTTCCTGTAGGTTTTACATATTTCCCATTAGCTACCTCCAGCAGAGATGTTTTGCTGTTGACAAATACGGTTTTCTACACCTGGCGACGGTACTTCTCCGAAGTGACTGAATACGATGCTCCAGAGTCCACAATAGCTTGAGCTGGTCTACCATCCATGAGGATATCGACGTAGTTTCCTGTCATTTTTGTAGTGGTCGACGGCGGAGGATTTTTCTCTTCGTCGGCCTCACCTCCAAGGAAGGTCGCACCCTTTAGTTTTCCAGGTTGCTGCGGCTAGGTGATCGGTTGGAGCTTCTAAACTGCGATGGAGACCTTTGTCGGCGTGTTGGAGAGCGTCCTCTCCAGCGGCTAGCTTGCAGCGATGGTGACCTATGTCGTCCTGCACCCACATCTTCTTGTTTATCTTCGTCGTCTCGGAGTTAGCGTCGGCTAAGATCGGTCTGCTGTCTTCTGGCGCGGGCGTCATCAAATATCCGCCGCCTTTCTCGACAATAGCGCACCACATGTCCCAATCGTCTGCAGTGGAAACATAGTGGTTGGTTTCCTGGGTCCTCCAGACGTCAGTCTTCTTTGGTGTCCAAACAGGTTCCTCATGCGGCATTGTAGGAACGTAACTTCGTCTGGGTCTCGACTTTTTCACCGTTTTAAAGGGAAATGAAGGGCGAGAGATTGAGTTCAATGCCTGTTCCACTTTCTCGCTTATGACCTCTTGAAGCGTCTCGGATATTCGCTAGCAGTGCAATCCAAGTGCCTTCTGAACTTCTTCTCTCACTATCTGACGAAGAACACTTGTGAAATCAGTATCTTCCTCCACCACAGACATCGATACGACGTTCGGAAGCCGTTCAAACGTCTTGCGTGTAATTCTTTTTTGATGCATTGTCTCGATATACTGGCAACATTTTATGAAGTCGTCTGCTGTCGAAACTTCCTTCAGGAGTAGGGAAAGATACATGTCCTCAGCAACACCCTTCATGACATGTGCAAC
The DNA here is from genome assembly GCF_021461395.2 of Schistocerca americana. Classification (NCBI taxonomy): domain Eukaryota; kingdom Metazoa; phylum Arthropoda; class Insecta; order Orthoptera; family Acrididae; genus Schistocerca; species Schistocerca americana. The sequence goes on from NC_060130.1 coordinate 340,801,366, forward strand.
CTTATCTTCCTTCTTCATTCGAGGATCCACTATTTCACACAGCTTCAAGACGTCTTGAATGTAGGATGCTGTCGTTTCTCCTGGACACTGTGCCCTGCACTTTAATTTATCTTCAGCCTTGCACTTCTGTCGATGTGTGTCGCCGAAATACTTGCGCAGTTCCTCCTGGAATACTTCCCAGCTTGTAAACGTCTCCTCGTTGTTCTCTTACCATTGCTTGGCAGTGCCTTCCAAGTAGAAAAATACGTTCGCCAAACACACGGTGTCATCCCATTTGTTAAATTTGGCTATACGCTCATATACCTTCAGCCACTTGTTTGGATCCTGGCCAGCGTCACCAGAGAACCCGGAAGGATGTCTCATGTGGTGGCACACAGTTGCTGTCATCGTAACGTCCCTCTTCTTCTGTCTCCGATAGATTGCGATCTGTTGAATATGGCTCGAACTCGGGTTTCTCGCCACGTAAACGGTGGCTCTGTCGTGGCCTGATACGACCCACTGTGTCGTCGATAATATACGCAATCACAACTTCCAGTACCCAGCGTCTCCACCAGAATAATATTACGTAGAAGAAGGTGCAACTAGATGAATGACGAACACTAACTTCACTTAACGAAGGTTTATTCACCACTTGCACATACAACAGCTCGGAGCCAACTGCCTCTGGCCAAAACACATACGGTATATATACAGTTATAGAACATTCCAGTACAGTGCCTCTTGACATTTGTGGATATTTCCAGAATGTACTCGAACCGAATACAGTTCAGGTGAGTTTTGAACTCAGGACCCCCCCCCCCCTGAAAGCCCTATAGATCCGAGATTTATTGTCATTAAATGTAACTGAGTGCTCAGCTGCGAGTTGACTCGTCCCCCACCCCCACCCCTCAAATAGCAGGGCGCAGCTGAGGAGAAAAGCCTGCGCTACATCTGAGATTATAATGGCGTTATATCTCTGAGTATATAAATCGCTAAGTGGTATCGTGAATCCAAATTGGGTGCTATACTGGCCCAGTTTTCCAAGCTGTAAGTAAGAGGGCCAGCTAAAGCACGCAGCCAAATACCACAACTTGACATCCATATTCTTGTCTATGATCTGTTAAATGGAGGGTCCAGTTATATCAGAGTCCCTGAGGATACTGAGATCAAGCAGCTTGTATTAATGTCCAAAATGAAAAGGACAGTGCTTGTTTTTTGTGATCAATCCTGGCTTGTGAAAGAAATTACTTCTTACGAGCAGATACCATCCCAAGCACACAACAACATACAATGTACCAAAGAATATATACATATATAATTTTTATGGTATCGAGTTCTCTGTAAAGATTTAGGATATACCAAAATTTCAGGCACAAAATCCCAGAATATCAGTTCACTTTTATGGTATGAAAATGCAGAAAAGCAAGTCAGATGAGCAGGACAAGCATACAGTAGGTGGACCATTCCATTTTTCGAAATATGCACGTGAGCGTGACCTTCATGTACACATGTTGCTGTTCTCTAAAGCTGATATTCAGCATTACATATTGATCAAAGGCATGTTCCGCCACACAAGTGTAAACAGCACATTTGCTTCAGATGCCTAAATATCTCTCCGGAAGAAAATTATAAAAAAGACATCTCGAGGACTGTGAATCCAGGGAACTGATACAAATTGATATGCCTACAGAAGAAATCAAGTTCATTAAATTCAAGAATGCTCACCGCCAGGAACGATGTCCATTAGTGGTATATGTTGACTTTGAATGTCCCTTTGCCCCTATCACCCACTGTGAAGGGAACCCCTTTGCCTCACATACCACCTTCATGCAAAAACATGTACCATATGCAGCAGCATACCAACTTGCATGCTCATATGATTCAAGTCTTAACTGCTATGAAACTTATGTCAGGGATAATCCTGTGGTATGGTTCTCACTGAGCTTGAAAAACTCTCATGGGATGTTGATAGGCTTTACAGTACCAACATCCCCATGACCGAATCAGAGGAGGTTAAAAAATTATAAAGTGCAGTTAACTGTCATATTTGTGAGCTGCCATTTGATAGAAAAGCTGAAACTCCCTGTAGAGATATTATAGGGAAATTCTGCAGTGCAGCTCACTATGCATACTATTTGAATTACCAGTCACCAGGGTACATGCCCGTCTTCATCCACAATTTAAGTGGGTATAACGTTCACTTTCTAGTTGAGCAATTGGCTAATTTTGGTATGAAGAAAGATCAGGTCAGTGTCCTGTCTGAGAGTGTAGAGAAGTATATTCCTTTCTCGAAACGAACGACGCCAAAAATTACACTCCACTTCCTTGACTTTTTTCATTTCATGCAGACTTCACTCCAGGCACTTGTTTATACTCTACCTCAAGAGGATATGCACATCACCCGATCTGCATACACCAGTGAGGGCAAGTTTCAGCTTAGGACTGGGAAAAGAGTTTTCCCTTATGAGAGTATCTGGATATCAAGGCAAAACTCTATAAACCAGGATATCCAACATGTTTGCATTTACCAGTTCTCTCATACGTCATGTGGTAACTAGTACAGATTATGACGATACCATGAATGTCTGGCAGGAATTCAACATTCCTAAGTCCCATAGTGCTCAGAGCCATTGAACCAGCCAATTCAACATTCCCAATTTGGATGAATACGCAAACTATACATGGACACCAACATGCACTTGTTTGCGGATGTTTTTGAAAGGTTCCAGAGTGTATGCATTGCCACATTCTCTCTGGATTCCACTTCTACTCAGTTATATCGCAACCCAGTATGCCGTTTAGGAAGGGGGAGGTTTCAAGATGTCGAAGGTTTCAGTAGAATTTAAGAAACCTATCTGTTTGGGTATATGTATACTGGACATCTCCAAACTCAACATGTACCGCTTCCACTCTGAGTTTGCCAAACCTCATTTCGTGGCTCCCAAGTTACTTTATATAGATACAGATAGCTTCATCTATTGATTGAAGAATTGCTATCCATATGAAGTAATTAGGAGTCATGGTAATGAATTCGACACATCGGAATATGCAGCCGATAATCCTTAATGTACTGTTCCTCAGAACAAGAAGGTTATCGGCATAATGAAAGATAAAGCGGATGGATAGCCGATTGTGGAGTTGTGGGTCTAAGACCCAAAATGTATGCATATTGTACAATAGATGGACATGCGGCATCACGTGTCCTCACGGTTGAAGACTACTTGCAATGCCTGTACAGCAGCGTTCGCAGCGCTCTGCCGCAACCTCCGCATACGGTACAGCAAACTAGCATTTGATCACGAGATCACGAGGTGTGCACTATGCTGCTATCTAAAGTTGGATTGTCACCTCATGCCATTAAAAGAGCCATTTGCGATGACGGGATCTAATCGCTTTCATACTCACACTATTTACTTGAAGCGCAGACGGGGTGAGGGGTTCAGACAGTGTGAATGATATATATATATATATATATATATATATATATATAGAGAGAGAGAGAGAGAGAGAGAGAGAGAGAGAGAGAGAGAGAGAGAGAGAGTGAGTGAGTGAGTGGCTGACCGAGAGCTTGTACCGAATAGTATGGCTCTTTTATCGTGGTGTGAATACTGTATGTGTGCGATGTATGGTGTGTCTAGATATGTGATTGCTTAAGTGTCTGTGAATACTTGTGCGTGCGTCTGAGTGTGAGTGACTGTGTAAATATGTATGCCCGTGTGTAAACACATTCCGTTTATTTTTTCTTAATAAGTAGAATACTATGTATGCATAAATACATAAGCGCCATGTGCTGGAAAAAATTTAAATATTATAAAGTTAAATAGGTGCAACATAGGTATAAAAAAGTTTAAAAATTGGAGTAAAATCATGAAAAAAGTTAAAAAATGTAAAAGGAGAAAAAAATAGTTCTACCGTATTGCTCTCTTTTGCACTTCATATATGTGTGTGGTTGCGTGAATACATATGTAAACAGAATTGCTTTTAAATTTCACCTACTGCTAGCTGTCCAAGTCATAATAGTTTTAAGCGTGAGTTCCACCCAGCTCATTTTAGTGCATCTGTTTAGGATGACTATTTTAGGGCAATCCACTTCATTGTATTATTAAATTATTTCAGCTGCTTGAAGTGAAAAATTTTTAGAGGCATCCAGTTCAACGTATAAATTAAGTCTTCTGTTTGGGGGTAATTTCACTAGTAATAGTAACAGTATTAGTGTAAGGGAAATTATGCCTCTGCAATAGCTGTAATCAGTACTGCGGCGTAAAGTAAAAATTTTTTTCAACCAGTACTATTATTTGTAAAGCCAAGAATTGTGGATAAAAATATTTCCAACAGTAACAAGAACCGTGAATTTATTGTAAAAACAACAAGATTTGTAAATGTGAAGCTTTATTACTACTGTGAATACTTATGTCTGAATAAAAATTTGTTATTCATTACCATAGGTGTTTTTGTTATTTCAGAAATCCCTACTCTTTCAAATGTATATAAAGGCTGTGCAAGATGGACAAGATACTAACCTGAAGCGTGAGGGAGGTAACGTTTAGCAAAATATATGTAATCATTGCATGGGATTTCGCCTATCGTGCTGCATGTATAGGCTTTTCGGAACAGGTGGCGCGTGATCGTGTCCGCTTCCAGAGACATATAGCAAACATGTCTGAAATTATATCTCCTGTGTCTGAGCAAAGCCACAGGAGTAGGATCTGGACAAAGCTACATAATATCTAAGTAAGAGCTAGGTAGAAAGGAAGAAAACACACAGAATGGGAAGTAAAAAATACATTTATTTTCATTAATCCAACTCAAACGTAATTTTACATTTTCGTAAACAGATACCACATTATTTACAGACACCATCTTCTTCTTGAGCCAATGTATAGGGGCACCCGTAGAATTTCTGGTCTTGAATAGATGCAAACTTGAAGATTCGCTGCATCCATGTGATCTTTCCCTCTATTTTGACGTAGAAGACAGTATCAGGATGAACGTATATTCGAAGTGACATCATCATATCGTTATAAGGTGTTCCAGGCTCATCCTAGTGGAGTCCATGGAAGAAACGTGTTAACTACTTTGCACTCCTCCATGCTTGAGCGCAGTTCACATCCTTGAAAGGCCTCATTGAGACAATACTTGCAGATAATGTCTCTGTTATACCAATATCTTCTGTATATATTCTCTGAATGCATCATCTTTATATATGAATTGTCTACACTCATTACAGAAACCTTGAATGTCAGCAACGATGCTCACACTCCAAGTTATCATTGCGTAATACTCTTGGCATGACACAGCACTTAGTCATTTATACAGAATGCTGCACAACACCAGTAAGTAGGCAACAGTTAATCACACAGTCACGTAGAACTAGAGCATACGCTGTAGTGCATTCTTCGAAATTTGATGAGGATTCAAATTCAATTCGTACATCTATTGGCCCTGATTTAACTATCTCATTCTGCTTAGAACAGTCTACTATGATGACTGGTGCTCCTTGAATTTCCGTGGACTGAGTAGGCATCCTTCCTCTTCAACACCATCATAGTAAGAAGCACGGAACCTTGCATACATGTCAAATGCTAGATGGTATATATTTGGTCCCTCTGCAGCAGTAAGTTGTCATACGGACAGAATTCTGAATTCAAACGGCTCTGAGCACTGTGGGACAACTTCTGAGATCATCAGTCCCCTATAACTTAGAGCTACTTAAACCTAACTAACCTAAGGACATCACACACATCCATGCACGAGGCAGGATTCGAACCTGCGACCGTAGTGGTCGCGCGGTTGCAGGCTTTAGCGCCCAGAACCGCTTGGCCACACCGGCCCGCAATTCTGAATTCAAGTAGACTCTGGCATTAGTTAAATTACTGTTGTCAAATACGGTGAAATCATTTTCTAAATTCCCCCTTCTATTGGTCTGAAATGCAAATAAGATGAAACTTGGAGTTTCCAGCTACATGGAGATTTTAATAGCCCATGTTTGTCTGCTCGCTGTCGGTAGCACTGAATACTCAACAACCTCCCATGAGCGGTAAGTTAATGGCAGATAAGTACCAGTATTCAGAACTTTTAAAAGCTTCAAACGCTCTTTGTCTGCCGCAATGATGTGTAACATTTTCCATAAAATTTTATTGATGATATGATTCTCCTCTTGAGCTCCTTGAATGTATGAGTTGCTGTCCGTCGCAGTCTGTGCCAGAATAAGTTCCTGTTTAGCATTCATAATAATTCGCTGCATGTCCTCGAAGTACCCCATAAGCATTTTTAGAGGTATGAATGCAGTAAATCAGAGGTACTATTCTGCCGTTCTGCCCACAGACAATCCTTCATTTTCTAAAACTTTTAAATCCGAGGATAATGACGAGACACATGTTTTAAGAGTTGAAGCTATGCCATCATTACGTGTACGATCAATCTCTACCCCATTAAGCTCATATTATATTTTCTAGAACAGGAATGCTAAAGCATTGCGTGTAAGCTTTGAGCCCAATGTATGACTACCATCGTTTTTGTTAAATGATCCATCCAAATGCATGGAACTCTTGCATGGAAAAGTTAAAGCGTCTTGATTGTGGATAACAATCCTAATTTCATCGTTCTTTTTAAATGTCGTTGAAGCATAAGGGTGATGTGAGAAGCATTCCTGGAATATGATTCGCTCATCATATTCCACTGCGTAAGATATGTTGATCGACGACGTCATTGCGAGGTTTCAAGCCTACTCATAGGAGGAACTCGAAGTTCGCACGTGTTATCACCTTGGAGTTCTGCTGCGAAGAGCTGTTCTGCTGCGAAGAGCTGTGCGCGCTGGTTTTACACCTTACGGCCATTCTGTTTTAGAAGAAGTCGTACAATAACTTCGTCACCATATATGTCAAAAATTTGGTTCTTCTGGTCCACAATACGCAGCTCCAGGTAGTCCAACGTCTGAACTGTCACTGGAAAGTGTATAGCGCTACTTGGAGTCTCAACAATCGTATTCCCTGTTCCAACTGATGGGAAGGATCCGTAAATTGAATGAGTCAGTCTCTCGTTGAGATATGAAGTCGTTGCAATGTTACAGTCAACACGGATTGTTATGATAGGGAGAATATCACTATCTGATCAGATTTGTAAAATTTACTGGCACCCATCTTCGAAACCTGTCCTTTTGTGAAACCCAGTAGTGGGCGTATTGAACCTTTCTGCTTAAGGTCAGTCGATGAATTCACCGTCCTTCCTCAGATTTGAGTGTACTGATAGTTCTACCGAGCTCAATCCCTTTTCTGGACTGTTTTAAAAAGCTTCGGCCAATATCGTATGCACCAGGTTCAGTTTCCACAATTTCGATTTTACCATTGATTTCCAGATTCGGTTTATTCTTAGTCTCTGCGATATTTGAGATGGTGGTGTATGTCTCCAGTGCAATCAGTGCGATACTCCAATGTTTAAATCAATTGGTGGGAAGTAACTCGCACGTTACACAGACGATCGATCATTTGTTGAAAGTCAGAGTGTACGGCATTACGTCTAAACATCAACTGGTGAATGGGTGCTTAATTTCTAAACGTCAGGATGAACATGATGCATAGATGACCCCACAGGAATGTACAAAATTCTAGGTAGCGTCGAAAATTGTAGAGCGCATGTCTTCTCCCTGTGAAGCATCGTTGTAATTCTTCTGGAGGTTGCAGGTCGTCGAATGAGTCGGAATAGTAGATGTTATTTGTATTTTTTTTTTCTTTTTTACATATGGACCCCAGCGAGTTCCACGTCCTTCTGCTACATCAAGATTCACAATTCCACAGACTCCTGACTTCCACTTTGGTAATGCATTCTGCATAAACATATTGGAATGTTGAATTTCTTCTTAACAAAATTAACCAGATCTGTATTTATAAGCACCCTGTCTGGTAGGACTGCTAGGGTGCTTTCGTTGTTTATGAAGAGACCTAGTTCTTTCTTGATGGTTTCAGGTACAGCCCTTTTCCGTTGGCTGTCGCCTCCATCATACAGTTAGGTCTTTGTGCCTCCTGCAGTTGCTCCTCAGGGTTTTGTGCATTCTTGACTATCCTGACAATAGCCGCAGCACCCCCAACCAGTGAACCCACCACTGAGAGAATGGCTAAGGCAGAAATGAGGAAAAATATAATTCCACCCAACGTCTTTGGTATTGGTAGAACCTTGGGTGGTTTAATCGATCTTATTTTTTCTCTCTCTTTTCTGCTTCAGGATGTTTTTAGCTGCATACATCGTTTACAGGACGCAGTTTTGCACGCATCCTTTGGTTGTCTTCTTCCTTAGCGCTCTAAGTCCAGTGCTTTTGGCAGAATTTTACACCCAATCCCAACTTAGCTTCACCATGCATAGTTTTCTTCAACTGCAAATGCTGCGAGGCGTTGACCCATACCAATCTCTCTTAGCACACGTATTGCCTTACCTGTATCAGCTAAAATTCTGTCAGCGGTGTGACGATCTTCCATTTGCTGCGTATGCGATGTCATGTTCCACACACGCATTGTCGAGTAGATTTATCCCCTTATCACTGCGTGCGAATCGTTTTGGAAGTTTTGTTAAAGGCCCACGGTAGTTAAATCCAGGAATATGTAATTCCACTGCTAGTTTGTCGAGAATACCGCCTCCTCCTCTAATGCGTCTCCTGCCATGCATGTTTTGCTCCTGACATGGTTGTAGGCTGCGCACCCTGTTATACAGGATGAAGGAAAGGAAACGCATGTTTTTCACTATTGAATGACTGGGACACGGTTCGATAAAAATAATAAAAACAAGCATTAAGTGATAGATTTTCAATGCAGTTTTGAAATATACATACTTTAATTACATTCGAAAAATAATGTCTTGGAGATGAAATCCTTCTTGCTGGATACAAATTTGGATCCTCTCACGAAAAATACGCACGACTCTCTCCAACATTTCATTCGGCACGGCTTCAGTTTCCTGACGAATGGAGTTCTTCAGGTCATCGATTGCGCGAGGCTTCTTCATGTAGACTTTTGATTTTAAATATCCCCACAAAAAGAAGTCGCACATCGACAAATCGGGCGAGCGAGGAAGCCAGTAAACATCACCATACCTCAAAATAACATGTCCTGGAAGCAATTGTTCAACCACTTCCATGGATGCTCTCGCCGTGTGAGCTGTGGCACCGTCCTGCTGAAACCATATTTCTCTCATGTTCACTTGAAGCCTTTTAAGTTCTGGACGAAGAAAGTTGTTTAACATTTTAACGCAGGTTCAACAGTCCCCATCCGTGAAATGCAGCACCACACTGTTACTTTTAAACTGTGGAGAGGTCTTTGGTGTAATTCATGTGGGCTCTCCAGCGCCCAATACCGACAATTTTGAACATTGACGTAACAGTTTACATGAAATGTGCATCATCATTCATGAAGACTGTAGCATTTGCACCTTCCGTAAAAATGTCATCCATTACGCGACAAAGCTCTCTGCGCTGCACAAAATCCCCTTCACTAATCTGCTGGACGATCATTATCTTGTACGGGTGAAACTTAAGATCATCATGTAAGATGCGGTGAAGCGAACGATATGACATACCCAGCACTAGAGCCTGTCGTCTAGCCTATCGTTTCGGACTAGCAAGAACTGCCGTTCTCACTCGATCTACATTTTCCGGAGTACGAACTGAACGGGGAAGACTAGGTGGTTAATTTTCATCACAGATCCAGTACTTCTAAACGCTGCAACCTATCGGAGTACAGTATTTTGATCAGGCACTGCACCTCGACGTCCAACTAAAATTTTGACGGAAAAGACGTTGCACTGTGACTACAGAATCATTGTTTCTAAAGTACTGCTCGTCAACGAACAGATGATGCTCTACGCTCCATAGCGACTGAAAGTGCATTGTATGGACAGTCTGCCAACATTCATTCAAGGTCAATATCCCCTCTCGTTGCCTCGTATTAGCGGTTCAAAAAATATGCGTTTCCTCTGCTCCACCCTGTATAGCAAATCGTCAGCATCCATCCAGCTGTATTGTGACGTCGGAAAGCCCAGCCATTTAACTTATGCTCTATTCTCTCGATGCCGTATGACATCTACGAGATACACATCTGGTCCGAGCTCTTCTATAACTCTGTGTAAAAGCATCCTGCAATTTCAGTACCACTGCTGTCCTTTCAGAGGTAGTTTCAAGGATTCGTTCTCTGCGCTCTTGAAACTGAATATCTTGGTTGACCAGTTTGGCATGTATGACTTCGTTAATGCTGTCTTTTGTATTGAAGTACGTACTAAATCACCTACATTAAATTGTTGTTTGCGTGGATCTATTATTTTAATACGATTTTATACTGTATTTAGGTGTCCATTATCACAAACATCGATTGATCTCATTTTTATTGTGCCATGTTTGGGTCGATTATACTGTGCAGTTATTTGCAGGAGGATATCGATCAGTTTGTATGAGCCACAAAGACTGAATCGCATCCAAATTTGGACTTTCACTGTTCTTTTTAGACATTCCACAAGAATCGTCTTCAGATGGGTGAATGTTGTGTAGTGATGTATTCCATACTGCTCTATCACCGTCTTGCAATGTCTATTGTAGAACTCGCCGCCGTGATCAGTTTGAACATTGTCTAGGCTTCGGTTCGTCCCCATCTGCAGCAGTCGCTCAAACATGTGCGACATGCTTCCCTGTTTTCGCTTTCACTGGTAATGCCCAGGCAAATTTAGAATAAGTATCAATGATCATTAAAATAGATGTTGGTGTTTTCTTTCACTTTTGTACACTATGGTTATGTCATACTCTTGAAGACGTATTGCCCACCTGGCCAGTCGTCCTGCTGGATCCTTAAGACCTGTCAACCAACAAAGTGAATGATGGTCTGTAATAACTGTGGATGGCCTTCGATAGAGATACTGTCGAAATTTGCACATGGCCCATATCACAGCAAGATATTCTCTTTCTGTGGTTGAGTAGTTTCTCTCGGCTTTTGTAAGTGTCCTAGAACCATATGCTATAACCTTCTCTTTTCCATCCGAAATTTGCACCAGAACAGCACCGATCCCATACTCACTGGCATCGGTGTGTAGTTCTGTAGGTGCTCTCTCATCATGCAGACCAAGTTCAAGGTCAGATGTGAATCGTCAATATTCACTTACGTCGACAATTTCAGCCTGCCACGGGTCGTCCAAACCTTTAATCATAACGTATTTTCGAGGGTATGTTTTGTATGCTGGTTTGTGTAGTTCTCGAAGATGACGACGATAGCATCACCAAGGACTTGTTTTTTCCACCATCCAGTGTAGGTTTTGTATTGGTTCTGTATTTCTCATTACTTCGGCTTCTTGCATTCTTATCCAGACCAGTCAAACGCAGTATTTCACGATACATTTCCAGACCTTTATTTTTAATTTTCGCGTCCATGTACAAGCGAATGTTTTGTCTATGCACATCCATCCTATGAGACTGGGCGCCCGGCATGCATGCGAATTTATCCATGGTGATACCTTTTTCAATACTGTGATTCTAGCAGTCTGCACAAATCTTTACAAAGTAATTGAACGACATATCGGTTCCTGCCTGAGCCTGGTAAGTGTATTTTAACTTCAGATTGTCCTGTTTGAATGCCATAATTAGGTTTGCATTATTCCTCAACAGCTGTTTCGGGATTCTGGAGTATGTCTGACCCAGACAAAATACATGAACATCTATAAGGCGATCAAAAACAGAAATACTGTCTAATTTGATTTTGGTTTTCCACAGTAACATCGTAAAATATGAACACTGTGTTTGGCTTTACTTTTTCCGGCGGAGAGATGTCACTGCTCTCACTGAATGCCGTGTATGTCACAGCATCTACACCCTGCATAATCTACTGTAATAGTTGGTTTTTGGGCTGACTCGATGTTTTTCAAAATCTAAATACATGAAACTTCCTGGCAGATTAAAACTGTGTGCCGGACCGAGACTCAAACTCTGGACCTTTGCTTTTTGCGGGCAAGTGCTCTAACAACTGAGCTACCCAAGCACGACTCACAGCCCGTCCTCACAGCTTTATTTCCGCCAGTACCTCGTCTCCTACCTTCCAAACTTCACAGAAGCTCTTCTGCGAACCTTGCAGAACTAGCACTCTTGGAAGAAAGGATATTGGGGAGACATGGCTTAGCCACAGCCTGTGGGATGTTTCCAGAATGAAATTTTCATTCTGAAGCGGAGTGTGCGCTGATATGGACCTTCCTGGCACATTAAAATTGTGTGCTGGACGGAGAGACAAGGTACTGGCGGAAATAAAGCTGTGAAGACGGGCCGTGAGTCGTGCTTGGGTAGCTCAGTTGTGAGAGCACTTGCCCGCAAAAGGCAAAGGTCCCGAATTTGAGTCTCGGTCCGGCACACATTTTAATCTACCAAGAAGTTTCATATCAGCGCACACTCCGCTGCAGAGTGAAAATTTCATTCTGGATACACATACATGCTCAAAGCGGAGATCATGCGGACGTGTTAGCGGGGACATGAGAACATCTGTGTTGCCACAGTTTGACAGACCCACAATTATTGCACGTATTTTGTTGGGAAGGAGTACGTTCTTCTTCTTCTTCTTCTTCTTCTTCTTCTTCTTCCAGTCTTCTTGCGTACAGTCACAGCTCCAGTCGCTTACAACAAAGTCTTGATGTTTCACCCACCGTGCCATGATACCTGCTACGTCAGGTACTGTCTTGAATTGGGTTTTTAAAGAACATAATGAATACTATGTCCTCCCAAGATACCGACTATGTTAAGTACCGGCGATCAATGGGCTTTTACAGATAATTTAGTTAAATGACAATTTTCAACTGTTAATTTTGCAATGAAAATACCGGTAGCATTATCTGTAGTACTTGCAATATAATGAGAGGTAAGAAATAAAACATACGTGGCTATATACATTTTTATTCAGTGATCATGCATGAAATGCACTACCTTAACAGGTTCTTTCTTTATCTTAATACCAGTACTGAATATAGAAAACAATGCCTTCTTGTCTACATCTACACGTTTACTCTGCAATTCACATTTAAGTGCTTGACAGAGGGTTCATCGAACCACAATCATACTATCTCCCTACCATTCCACTCCCAATCAGCACGCGGGAAAAACGAACACCTAAACCTTTCTGTTCGACCTCTGATTTCTCTTATTTTATTTTGATGATCATTCCTACCTATGTAGGCTGGGCTCGACAAAATATTTTCGCATTCAGAAGAGAAAGTTGGTGACTGAAATTTCGTAAATAGATCTCGCCGCGACGAAAAACGTCTTTGCTTTAATGACTTCCATCCCAACTCGCGTATCATATCTGCCACACTCTCTCCCCTACTACGTGATAATACGAAACGAGCTGCCCTTCTTTTGCACCCTTTCGATGTTCTCCGTAAATCCCACCTGGTAAGGATCCCACACCGCGCAGCAATATTCTAACAGAGGACGAACGAGTGTAGCGTAAGCTGTCTCTTTAGTGGACTTGTTGCATCTTCTAAGTGTCCTGCCAATGAAACGCAACCTTTGGCTCCCCTTCCCCACAATATTGTATATGTGGTCTTTCCAACTGAAGTTGTTCGTAATTTTTACACCCAGGTACTTAGTTGAATTGACAGCCTTGAGAGTTGTACTGCTTATCGAGTAATCGAATTCCAACGGATTTCTTTTGGAACTCGTGTGGATCACCTCACACTTTTCGTTATTTAGCGTCAACTGCCACCTGCCACACCATACAGCAATCCTTTCTAAATCGCTTTGCAACTGATAATGGTCTTCGGATGACCTTACTAGACGGTAAATTACAGCATCATCTGCGAACAACCTAAGAGAACTGCTCAGATTGTCACCCAAGTCATTTATATAGATCAGGAACAGCAGAGGTCCCAGGACGCTTCCCTGTGGAACACCTGATATCACTTCAGTTTTACTCGATTTGCCGTCTATTACTACAAACTGCGACCTTCCTGACAGGAAATCACGAATCCAGTCGCACAACTGAGACGATACCCCATAGGCTCGCAGCTTGATTAGAAGTCGCTTGTGAGGAACGGTGTCAAAAGCATTCCGAAAAATCTAGAAATACGAAATCAACTTGAGATCCCCTGTCGATAGCGGCCATTACTTCGTTCGAATAAAGAGCTAGCTGCGTTGCACAAGAACAATGTTTTCTGAAACCATGCTGATCACGTATCAATAGATCGTTCCCTTCGAGGTGATTCATAATGTTTGAATACAGTATATGCTCCAAAACCCTACTGCAGACCGACGTCAATGATATAGGTTTGTAGTTCGATGGATTACTCCTACTACCCTTCTTAAACACTGGTGCTACCTGCGCAATTTTCCAATCTGCAGGTACAGATCTATCGGTGAGCGAGCGGTGCAATATGATTGCTAAGTAGGGAGCTATTGTATCAGCGTAATCTGAAAGGAACCTAATCGGTATACAATCTGGACCTGAAGACTTGCCCGTATCAAGCGATTTGAGTTGCTTCGCAACCCCTAAGGTATCTACTTCTTAGAAACTCATGCTAGCAGCTGTTCTTGTTTCAAATTCTGGAATATTCCATTCGTCTTCCCTGGTGAAGGAACTTCGGAAAACTGCGTTCAATAACTCCGCTTTAGCGGCACAGTCGTCGGTAACAGTACCATCGGCACTGCGCAGCGAAGGTATTGACTGCGTCTTGACGCTTCTGTACATTACATACGACCAGAATTTCTCCGGATTTTCTACCAAATTTCGAGACAATGTTTCGTTGTGAAACCTATTAAAGGCATCTCGCATTGAAGTCCGTGCCAAATTTCGTGCGTCTGTAAATTTTAGCCAATCTTCGGGATTTCGCGTTCTTCTGAACTTCGCATGCTTTTTCCGTTGCCTCTGCAACAGCTTTCGGACCTGTTTTGTGTACCATGGGGGATCAGTTCCAACTCTTACCAATTTATGAGGTATGAATCTCTCAATTGCTGTTGCTACGATATCTTTGAATTTGAGCCACATCTCGCCTACATTTGCATAATCAGTTCGGAAGGAATGGAGGTTGTCTCTTAGGAAGGCTTCTAGTGACACTTTATCTGCTTTTTTAAATAAAATTATTTTGCGTTTGTTTCTGGTGGATTTGGAAGAAACGGTATTGAGCCTAGTTACAACGACCTTGTGATCACTAATCCCTGTATCAGTCATGATGCTCTCTATTAGCTCTGGATTGTTTGTGGCTAGGAGGTCAAGTGTGTTATCGCAACCATTTACAATTCGCGTGGGTTCGTGGACTAACTGCTCGAAATAATTTTCGGAGAAAGCATTTAGGACAATCTCGGAAGATGTTTTCTGCCTACCACCGGTTTTGAACAAGTATTTTTACCAACATATCGAGGGAAGGTTGAAGTCACCACCAACTATAACCGTATGAGTGGGGTATTTATTTGTTACGAGACTCAAATTTTCTCTGAACTGTTCAGCAACTGTATCATCGGAGTCAGGGGGTCGGTAGAAGGAGCCCATTATTAACTTAGTTGCCGGCCGGAGTGGCCGTGCGGTTCTAGGCGCTACAGTCTGGAACCGAGCGACCGCTACGGTCGCAGGTTCGAATCCTGCCTCGGGCATGGATGTGTGTGATGTCCTTAGGTTAGTTAGGTTTAATTAGTTCTAAGTTCTAGGCGACTTATGACCTCAGAAGTTAAGTCGCATAGTGCTCAGAGCAATTTGAACCATTAACTTAGTTCGGCTGTTAAGTATAACCTCCACCCATACCAATTCGCACGGAGTATCTACTTCGACTTCACTACGAGATAAACCACTACTGACAGACACAAACACTCCACCACCAATTCTGCCTAATCTATCTTTCCTGAACACCGCCTGAGACTTCGTAAAAATTTCTGCAGAATTTATTTCAGGCTTTAGCCAGCTTTCTGTACCTATAACGATTTCAGCTTCCATGCTTTCTATTAGCGCTTGAAGCTCAGGGGCTTTCCCAGCACAACTACAACAATTTACAACTACAATTCCGGCTGTTCCTTGATCCAAGCACGTTCTGTATTTGCCATGCACCCTTTCAGATTGCAGACCACCCCTTACTTTCCAGAGGCCTTCTAACCTAAAAAAACCGGCCAGTCCACGCCACACAGCCTCTGCTACCCGTGTAGCCACCAGCTGAGTGTAGTGAACTCCTGACCTATTCAGCGAAATCCGAAACACCACCATCCTATGGCGCAAGTCAAGGAATTTGCAGCCAACACGGTCGCAAAACCGTCTGAGCCTCTGATTTAGACCCTCCACCCGGCTCTGCACCAGAGGTCCGCAGTCAATTCTGCCAACGATGGTGCAGATGGTGAGCTCAGCCTTCATCTCGTAAGCAAGACCGGCAGCCTTCACCAAATCAGATAGCCGCTGGAGCCAGAGAGAAATTCCTCAGATCCAAAGCGACACACGTCATTAGTGCCAACATGTGCCACCACCTGCAGCTGGCTGCACCCTGTACTCTTCATGGCATCCGGAAGGACCCTTTCCACATCAGGAATGACTCCTCCCGGAATGCACACTGGATTTCTTCCCCTCCTTAGCCGCCATATCCCTAAGGGGCCCCATTACGCGCCTAACATTGGAGCTCCCAGCTACCAATAAGCCCACCCTCTGCGATTGCCCAGACCTTGAAGGCTGAGAATCATCCTCTGGAACAGGGCAGGCAGCTGCATCTGGTTCAGCCAGAGACAGTACCCGAAACCTGTTTGTCAGACGCACCGGGGAGGCTTTCTGATCAGCCTCCGGGGACGTCTTTTGCTGCCTGCCATGCCTTGGAACGACCTCCCAATCAACCACAGGCAACTGGGGCAACCACAGCGGCAGACCGATCTGGGTACAGACGGGACGAGGTTGACATCCCCGTGGTACCCAAGTCCAGCTCCCCACAGTGGTGCTCTTTGGCAACAGCCTCAAGCTTTGCGACCGAAGTCAGCGCCACCTGCAGCTGTGAGCGAAGGGATGCCAACTCAGCCCTCATCCGAACACAGCAATCACAGTCCCTGTCAATTCTAACCGATGTTGAACAATAGTTACTGAAACACGAGTCCGTGCCTAGGTAACGCAAGGGAAACACACAAAGAATGTATGAACTAACCTGTACAAATGCCTAACGACTGCGCTACAATCTGCCTGAATTTACGATTACAGTAACTAAAACTCGAAATTACACCTGAGGTACTAAAATGCGATGCTACAACTCTCAAATACTATAATACGCCCGAAATTTATGAATTAAACAATGCAAGTACCCAAAAAGACGCAAAGAAATTAAGAATTAAACTATGTAACAAATAAGTAAGCAAGGAGTCTACGACTTGCTGGTGGCAGTTGCTTATTCAACGGCGGCAGGGAGCACAGAATTTACAATTTATTTCTCTCAAACTTATAGAGAGTATCCGTCATGCTAGACATATTGCTCTGCACGTTCAGAAAGCCTTCCCAACGCCTTTTTTCTACTCTAAGGTGCCAGAAACCAGGCATGCTCAAAGCTAAACATTCGAATGCATGGCCCATGTGCCGACAGCTTCAGGGCCATCTGTATATACTGAGGTGACAAAAGTCGTGGAATACCTCCTAATATCGTGTCAGATCATCTTGCTCGGTTTTGTTTCTTTTACGGCGCCAAAACAAGTGGGGTCATGCGCACCCAAGTCAAAACTATTGGACACAAAGATAGAATTTAAAAAACGACTATACGTCAATCCCAATTGACGCAGGAGAAGACAACTAAAAACAGGGACATGGATAAAACGCCACAAAAGACACCAAACAGACACGAAGGTCCAGAACTAAAAATTAAATGGCTTTCGCCATATTGCTACGATGGATAAAAAAGTACAACCCGGTCGACAGCCCGCGCGTCATTTGCTAAAACGGTCAATAACTCAGACGGCAAAACCCGAGCGGAAACGTAAATAGTTAAACGGATATTCCGTCAGGAAGGGGTGGACAGTTAACACCTGGGCGTAATGCGTACAAAGTGGTGCGAGAGCATCACTTAAATGACGATGGCTAAAAAGACAGTGACCAATACGGAACCGAGTTGAAATAACATCCTCCCAGCAGGAGGGCCGAGGGGAGATCGTCCAAGCCGTTGGTAGAGGCTTAATAAGCTGGAGCTTATTCACATGAAGGGAGGACTAATGGCAATACCAAAGTGACACCACCTCCTAACAGATGGCAACACAAAGTTCGGAGGGATACAAGAACTAGGGGACTGAAATATGAGAACTGCAGCCTTGACAGCAGCCTCGTTTCCTGGGAGACCAACATGACCAGGAACCCACATAAACATCGCAGTTGCTCCACCAAGACTGAGCAAGTGACAGTTTTCCTGAACCCACTGCACTAAGTGATTTGTGGTGTACAGCGCACAGAGACTTTGAAGAGCGCTGAAATAGTCTGAGCAGAGGACACAATTTGAAAATGTGTCGCCGAATGTATTCTATGGTCTGATACAAGGCGAAGAGCTTGGCTGTAAATACTGAGCAGGGTGCCGGAAGCCGATATCGAAAAACGTCGGCGCCAATAACGAATGTACACAAAGGAACTACCGCCAAGTTTCATGCGAAGGTCGTAAACCAAAGCGAGAGAGCGATGCTGGAGTAGTGTCCTTAGGAAGCAAATGAAGGCAAAGGTGAACGTGGGCTGCCACATGAAGCTACGGTAGTGAAGGGTTCACACCCATCGGGAAAGTTGCAGGTGGTGTGAAGTTAAGCCGCCGGAACAAGTGCCGAAAGCGGACATCAGGAGTTAACAGAGAAGAGGGACACTCACCGTACTGGCGATCAAAGGACTCGTCTAATAAGGAGGCATAGGATGGGTGGCCACGCTTGACAGACTACCAGCATGCATAGCTGCCGAAGAAAAAAAAAAACGGCGGTAGGAGAGTGGTAGTTCAGCAGCTTCGGTACACAGACAATCGGGCTTGTGTAAAAGGTGCCAGTGGCCAAACGGATGGCACGATGGTGGATAATGTTGAGACGGCGTAAGAGGGAACACTGTAGGCGCATAAACACAGCACCCACAGTCTAGTTTCGAACGGAGAAGGGACCGGTACAAATGGAGGAGGGTGCTTCGATCTGCACCCAAGGAAGTACCATTGAGGACATGGAGGACATTGAGGGACCGCATACAGTGGGCTGCCAGGTAAGGCAGATGGGAGGACCGGGGTAGTTTCCTATCGAGCATGAGCCCCAGGAATTTCGTAGTTTCAACGAACGGAAGAACAAGAGGCCCAAGATGTAAGAATAGTGGGAGAAATCAACTGCGCCGCCACAAATTCACACAGACCGTTTAGTCAGTGTAAAAGCTAAAGTCATTGTGAATCGTCCAGAAGTAAAGACGATCAAGATATCCCTTAAGACGCTGCTCAGGGAGAGATGTCCGTGGAGAACTGCAATATATGACAAACTGGTCAACAAAAAGGGAGGCAGAGATGCCCGGCAGGGGAGAGGCCATTATAGGGTTAATGATGATAGCGAAGAGGAGGACACTCAGGACGGAACCCTGAGGCACACTGTTTTCCTGGATGGACGTGTTTGACAAGGCAGAATCCCACGCACCTTGAAAACTGTCTTTCAGAAATTCCTGAAGGAAACAAGGCAGGCAGCCACAGAAGCCCCACTTGTAGAGTGTACAAAGGATACCAGCTCTCCATCAGGTGTCATAGGCCTTCTCTAAATCGGAAAACATGGCCAGTGTCTGTAATGCGCGCAGAAACCCATCCGTGATATGGGTGGACAAACTGACGAGATGGTCAACTGTAGAACGGCGCTCTTGAAATCCACACTGTGCAGTGGTTGGTTGGTTGGTTTGTTGAGAGGGGTTATGGGACCAATCAGTGAGGGCGTCAGTTCCGCAGTTCTAAAGTGAGTCACAGAAGAAAGAGGGTCTGTTAAACGTGGAAAGATCCATTGAGGGAAGTCAAATTATAAAATAATGAACATTAAACACACGCAGTGAAAACCCAAAGGAGGTGAGACCAAACCTAAAAAACCGGGAAAAATGGGGCAGTCATGGGAGCACAGACCCAGAAGACTGGAAAAGAAGTCCCAACTACAACCAACCTGTCCCTGTTCCAAGACTGCAGTAGAACCTCATATCCGTAAATAAAAGCCATTTTCACAGAGGAAACCGAGGACATGTTCAACCATCCAGAGATCTTCTGCTAATATTAAATTTAAGGAATCGGGAATAGTATACTTAACACAAAGGGCCAAAAGAGAGGGACATTCCACCAATATGTGGGATATCGTCTCTCTGGCTCCAAAACCACATTGTGGGGGTGGGTCGTTACATAGGACGAAACAATGGGTGAGCTGGGTATGATCAAAGAGTAAACAGCATAAAACAGTGGACTACTCCTGAGAGAAGCGCTCCAGATGGCATTCCATTTTTGGGCAGAGAGAGATTTGACGTAGATCCACATATCCGCAGCTGGGATCATGAAAGGAAATGGGGGGGGGGGGGGGGGGTTAAGTCTCTGCTTCTCTAGCCAAACGGTAAGCCAGTTCATTCCCTGGGATCCAAAGAAAGATAACTGAACAGGCGGCATGTCCAGGGGCAGAGCGGAGGTCCTTGATAGCAGAGACCAAAGGTTATCGAGATTAGCGTCAGTCGATAGCCTGCAGACTGCTCATTAATTCTGAACAAATTAATACACTGTGGAGGTAGGCCTGAGAAACAAAAAGGAGGGTCGTGTGAATGGTTAGAAGCTCTGCCGTTAGCACACTACACGATTCTAGCAATAAACGGTGTTCGAAGCCCATAGGAGACGTGAAGGCGTATCCCACCTTATCGAATGTCTTAGAACCATCAGCATAAAACAAGGAAACATGGAACTCTGCAAGGATGGCACATACAAGACGCCAGAAAGCAACAGGAGCGACAGATCTTAGGACCTAGAATAGATCAGTACTAATCTGTGGTCTAGGTACCATCCAAGAGGGGAGGAGGGGGGGGGGGGTATGGGTGTAAAGGCACAGGGCACAGTCCAGCGAGTGAAGATTGAAATCCCGACAGGTGGAAGTGAAATGCATGCCAACTGGAAATCCCACCCATGAGTGGGTATTAAGAGGGAGACATCCCTTGTTGGCGAACAGCACAGGGTACACAGGAGTGTCAGGGAATCGGCAAATGGCGATTGTGTAAGAAACAAGAAGTTGGCTCCGTCGTATGTGTAGAGGGGGAATCCCCACTTCTGGGAAATGACTATCAATGGGACTAGTGCGAAAGGCACCAACAGCCAGATGCACCCCACAATGATGGCAGGGTCAAGCAGTTTCAAAGTGGAAGCAGTAGAACAGTCTGCACCCCAAGATGTGTGAGCCAGGAGACGGAGAGCATTAAGCTTCTCTCACACATGTAGTCCTAAGGTGGCAAATGTGGGACAGCCACATCAACTTATCATCAAAACTAAGGCCCAAGAAATGGGACTGTGCTACATCGAGGAGTTGGTCTCCTAAATAAAGTTCTGGATTGGGGTGTACTGTAGGTCGACGACAAAAATGCATAACGGAAAGTGCCCACACAGAGGCCAGTCGGATGGCGCCTTGGAGCCAGCACTCAACAGACACTACCTAGTGGAAGCTGCACAAGATGCAAAACTGGCAGACAAACAATGTCGGGGTAACAAGAGGCTCGACAGAGGTCACAAGCCCATTGATGGTAATGAGGAAGAGAGTGACACTTAACACAGAACCCTGTGGAACACCATTCTCTTGACTCTGAGGGGCGCTGGGTGAAGTGCCAACTCCAACCCAGAAGAGCTGGTGAAATAAAAACTCACAGATAAAAATCGAATAGGGACCACAGAAGCTCCAGTCATGGAGGGCAACTAAAATGTGATGGCGCCAAGCAATATCATATGCCTTATGTAGGTCAAAGAAGGCTAACAAGGTGTCAGCGGTGAGTAAAAGCCTGTTGGATGGCTGATTCGAATCTGAGTAAATGGTCAGCTGGAGATCGTCCTGCCTTGAAGCCACACTGATTTCCGGTAGGTGAGGATAGTATCCCTTGCAGTTCCACTGGATGATCGTGTGGTGAGAGTCCAAGGTAGACATTAAGAAGCCGAGGCAGTCGAGTCACTCAGTCAATAGTTGTCACCGACAAGGATGGGGTGGCATCCACAAAAAAGATGTCAGACCCAGGTTGTGAGGGGGGATGTGGCACGTCCAGGGGCACTGAGGTTGCCTTGTCTTGATATTTATGTTTCTACTTCTCTTTCAGAGAGGGAGGAGGTCAGGGCACAGGGGGGGGGGGAGGGTGCAGGCTTAGCAAGATCAGGAACCAAAAGAGAGTGGGGGACTTTGGAGTGCACAGATGGTGCGCCTCATTGCCTAGTGGCAGTAAAAGTCTTCCAGCTTGAGACATGCAGGGAGATATCTCCCGGGAGGTACCCAATCACTGGCAGGCTGGAGAGAGGGAACGGCTCCCAGATGGGAGGTCATAGGAACTGCAGGGGAGTGGGAGGGGAGGGGACAGTGGGATAGGGTTGGGGTAAGGAAGAGGTAGGAGGAGGAAATGAAATAACACAGGCTGGATGGAGTCTCTCACATTTTTGGCTAGCCTCAGCATAAGACAGGCGATCTAGTTGGTTGTGTTCTTCGATCGTCTTTTTCTCTCTTGTAAGACATGCAGTCCAGCTATCGAGGGGATTGGTGGTTGGCACAGAGACAGGTGGCAGAACACAGGGGCTTCCCTCAGAGTGGGTGTCCACAGTCACCACACACATGTCCGCCATACAGCAGGAAGACATAAGCCCAAAACGCAAGCACTGCATAGGTGGAGGAATTTACAGCTTCACGTCACATCTGTAGCACATAACTTTGACCTTGTCTGAGAGGGTGTCCCCCTTGAAAGCCAGAATGAAGGCGCCAATATCGATGTGGTTGTCTTTGCGACCCTTCTGCACACGTCAAACAAAATGAATGCCACACTGTTCCAGATTAGCCGGGAGATCATCAGTTTGCAGGATGAGATTCATATGAAAAATAACTCCCTGAACCATATTCAGAGATTGGTGAGTAATAGACACCGATACATTGCCAAGACCATCACAGACATGAAGATCTGTGGATTTTGTTCCAGAAGAAGCTTTGATCAACAGGGAGCCTGACCGCATCTTACTATGAGACTCTACTTCACCAAACTTGTCCTCAGTATTTTCCACGAAAAACAATGGCTTTGTGGTTGCGAATGTCACCATCCATCCTAATACAGATGAGGTAATGGGGAAAGAGTTTCATCCCAAGACAGTGAGCCTGGCCCCCCTCCTATGGTGTGGTAAGGAAAGGGAAGGGAAGGGAAGGGAAGGGAAGGGAAGGGAAGGGAAGGTTGCTGGGTCATACAAAGCAGCATTCAATGATCCTTCGCCATTCAAAGAGAGAGTCGTTGGAGAATGGCCAGATTTTTGCAGCTCGATACACTTCATACACCAAGCATCCGTCCTGATACCATGCACTCAAGGGTCTCTCCCAATGGGCGCCACCCAACCACAACGAAGACCGTCTGGCCATTGCCGGGAGTTCTGATGCTCCAAGAAGATAAGCAACCACTCCTAGGCATACCTGGGGTGGTAACAGTTCAGGTATCAGCAGTGTGATCCCTGTGTTGTCAGGGGACTCAGCCATATGGGTATATAACAGCCCCACCACACAGACTGGCTACATGCGTTGGTGACCTATCAGGGTGGAAGGGAGCTACAGCATGGTAGGGAGAAAAGGAAAGGGGGAGAGGAATCCACACCTTAAATGCTATGGAGGGAGCTCTTCCCCATATGGCTCACACTAAAAACAGGAAATTTTGAAGTGAAGATCAAATCTCAAGTGGGGACCTAAACGCCAAAAAAGGAGGAAAGAACAGGCGAAAGCAACAAAACTGCAACCAGCACAGAAAAACAGATGGATAGCCAGGTCGACATAAATCAGAACATCGAGAGAGGGGAAGAAGGGCGCAATGGGGAAGGAGCGAGGATAGCGAGGGAGGGCAGGGTGAAGGAAATACAGCCAAAGAAGAAAGAATGGCCTGCAGTAGTTCAGGGCCCTGTGTGTGCTACGCACAAACTCTTGAAAGAACTGAGAGCCCCCTGGGGGGATCGTGCAGTGGTTAGTAAATTGCGGAACTGAAGACACCATAACAGCCAGGCATGAATCATACGTTCCATCACCTTGTAAACACAACTGGTTAGGGAGATGGGGTGGTGGTTAGAAGGTATTGGTCCGTATCAGGCTTAGGTGTGGGTATCACAGTGGTTTCACATTAGCATCTGGGGAACGTGCCTTCTGCCCAGATGCGGTTGTACATATGAAGCATGAAGTGCTTGCCCGCAAGGGAAAGGTTCTGTAACATCTGAAAGTTGACAGCGTCTGGCTCCAGGGCAGAGGATGGAGATGAACTTAGAGCATTATCTAGCTCCCTCATAGTAAAGGCAGCATTGTAGCACTCACGATTTTGAGAAGAGAAGGGTATCGCTCGAGCCGCCTCCGCTCGTTTCCAATGGAGGAAGGCAGTGTGATCGTGCTAAGAGGTCGAAATTTCCACAGAATGGCGGTCCAATGTGTTCAGGATAGCAATACGTTCCAGAATGTATCAAGTTTCTAGAGATCCGTCAGAGATTGGCTCACTGGACAGAGGAAGGGGTGGAACTGTTAAAAGAACTAGTGAATGTAATGCAGCTAGCTTTTTTGCTAATCTGAAGAACGCGACGACACTGCACACTTCTGCTTATAATAAATGCAGTTTGCCATCGTAGGATGACGGTTAAAAACGCGGAGAGCACATCTCCGTGGCAAAATTGCGTCGCGGCGTGTTTCAGTTCACCAAGGGTCTGTGACATAGTGTGGCAAGGAAGAAGTGCGAGGAATGGAACGTTCTGCAGCTGTAAGGAGAAATTTTGTAAGATATTCCACCTGGTCATCACAGCTGGGGAAATCTTTTTCTTCAAAGGTCGCCAGGGAGGAGTAGAGCCACTAGTCAACCTTAGTAAGCTGCCATTTGGATGTGCACGCAGGTGCGGTAGGAGTCAGCAAATGCATAGCACACGGGAAATGATCGATCGAGTACATGTTGGAAAGAACGGACCACTCGAGACGATGGGCAAGTTGGGCAGTACAGAAGGATAGATCCAAATGGTAATAGGTGTGTGAGGCATCAGGAAGTAATGTGAGTGCTCCTGTGTTAAGACATAAGAGGTTGAGTTGATTAAGATGATCTGCCAAGAGGTTACCTCTGACAGATTATGGGAGAACCCCATAGAGAATCATGCGCATTGAAGTCACCAAGCAGCAGAAATGGGTGAGACAGCTGCCCAGTAAGCTGGAGGAAGTCGAACGAAAAACAGTGGTGAGACTGCTCTTTTGTCAGCGATTGACAATGAGGAACATTCCGAATAAAACCTCAGACGTGTTCCCAAAGGAGGAGAAAAAGAATAACAAGAGGATAGAGATGCAGCATGTAAGGGAAAAGATGCTGCATAGGCTGGGGCCCTGTGTTAGCCAAACACGAACCCGTCAAAGAGTGGCGAGCACCCTGGGGACGTTTGGCTCGGTGTAGTGTACCAACGTGGCGTGGATGGGTGGGATATTGGGTTTAACGTCCTATCGACATCGAGGTCATCAGAGATGGAGCACAGGCTCCGATTGTGTCAACGATGGGTGAGAAAATCGGCCATGTTCTTTCAAAGGAACCATCCTGGCATTTGCCTCGAGCGAATTAGGGAATTCATGATGTCGTGTGGACTTAAGTCATCTGAGCTGCCCTGCAGATATACTGAACCCTGTTGCCTATACAGCTGTCCATAACTGTGGAAATGTTGCTAGTGCAGGATATTGTGCACGAACTGACCTCTCCAATATGTTCCCTAATGTTCGATGTGATATCGGGCGATATGGGTGGCTGCATCATTCGTTCGAATTGTTAAGAATGTTCTTTAAATCAGTTGCAAACAGTTGTAGCACAATGACATCTTTATTTGGGTGCAGGAAGTCCATTAATGGGTGCAAATGGTCTCTTAGTAGCCCAACATAACCATTTCCAGTAAACGATCTGTTCACTTTGACCAGAGGACCCAATCTATTCCATTTGAACACAGTCCACACTATTATGGAGCCAACACAAGCTTACACACTGCCTTGAGGCAACTTGGGTCCATATCTTCGCGGGGTCGGCACTACACACTAATCCTAACATCAGCTCTTACAAACTGAAATCTGACTCATCTGACTAGGCCAAGGCTCTCGAGTAGTCTAGGGTCCAAGCAATATGCTTACGAGCCCACGAGATTCAGTGCAGACGATGTCGTGCAGTTAGCAAATTTACTCGCGTAGGTCGTCTGTTGCTACAACCCTTAAAGCCAAGTTTCACAGCAGTCCTAACGGATAGGTTCTTAGTACGTCCCACATCCATTTCTGCGGTTATTTCACGCATTACTGCTTGTCTATTAGTAGTGGCAACTCTACGCAAGTGCTGCTTTTCTCGGTCGGTAAGTGAAGGCCGTCGGACACTGCATTGTACATAGTGGGAGGTAATGCCGGAAATTTGGCATTCTGGGCACTCTCTTCACACGGTGGATCTCGGAATTTTGAATTCCCAACGATTTTCTAAATGTAATGTCCCATGTGTTTAGCTCCAACTAACATTGCGCATTCGAAGTCTTAACTCCCGTCGTGCAACCATGCTCACGTCGGAAACGTTTTCACAAGAATCACCTGATTGCTAATGACAATTCCGCTAATGCATTATTGTCCTTATACATTGTGCACGCGATACTACTGCCATCTGTGTACGTGGATATCACTGCCCACGACTTACGTCACCTCAGTGTATTGTTCCTGGCGGGCGACACACGAAATTAAATATCAGAATTCTAAATGATTCTACGAAAATCTAATATACTCCAGAGCAGCGAAACTGGCAGCTTTGTGGGTCAAGGGAAGCAGAATCCATTCTACGATTGCCCGACTGGTTTTCTTGCCGTTCTTCGCAGCCGTAAAGACTTAAGTTTTCAGATTTAAGGCCCGCCAGTGAGTCGCATGCCGTCAAAAAATGCTGCCTGGTATGTAGGTACAACGCGTTACAAGCCGCTCACTTGAAAATGGCACAACTACCAGCCATTGGTAGATTGCGTACTGCAATAAAAGCTGTATAACCAGAGGCGGATGAGGGCTTATTTTAAGCCATTTATTACTGCTGCGAATCCGTACGTCGATATGTTTGGAAAGGTCATGTATGTATTTATTGAACTGGGGACCTAGAAACGACGGAGAGGCTGCATCCCCGCCGTAGCCCTAAGGGGTACACAACCCCACAACAGGCTACAGAAGTCCACTCACCCCACCGCCGTTCCACGCCGAACCCAGGGTTATTGTGCGGTTGGGCCCTCAGTTGAATCTTAAGTTTGTGTATGCAACGCATGCAATAGGAGAAGGAAAAAAGGCTGCTCAAATGTTTTGTGGTTTGCTGGGCCTTCCTCCTTCCAGTAGGTTCAGCAAATTCATAAAAATACTTTTAGGTGCCTTGACGGTTGTGGCTGAAGTATCTATGATACGAGCAGTAGAAGATACTTTAAATATTAGTGGAACCAGGGATATTGCTGTTGCACTTGATGCGACATGGCAGCGTCGAGGACACCATTCCTTGAATGGTGTTGTAAGTGCTACTTCTCTGTAGAATAGAAAAGTTGTCGATTTTGAGTGCTTATCAAAGTACTGCCAGACCTACCATGGTAACACTGAAGGATACATTGAACGTCCGTGTTGTAAGAATTTTGATGGTTACATTGGAGGAATGGAGTGAGATGGCTCTCAAAATATTTCAGAGGTCGGTGCCCGTTTATAACGTTAGATATACGAAGTACCTAAGCGATGGGGAGTCTAAAGCTTTTAATAAAATTAAGGAGTTCAATCTTTACGGCGATACCTTGGTAACAAAGCTAGAGTTGTGGACATATGCAAAAGAGGATGGGTGCTAGATTGAGGAAGCTACGAAGAGAAAGGAAAGTTGCTATGTGATGGAAAATGTCTGACCGAGGCAGATTGACGGAAACTGAAAGACCTCCTTCAGAGTTGTTATGGACTGGCCATTAGACGAACTGCACCTCTGAATGTTGTTACAGCAATGAGAAAAGCTATATGGGCCACCTACTTTCATGAGTTGTCCACAGATGACCTCACTGTTCACCAACTTTGCCCTAAAAGAGGGGATTTTTGGTTTGGTCATTAAAACGCAAAAAGAAAGTCGTCAAATATACCATCATAAGCATTCTCTTCCTGAGTCTATTATGAATGAAATTAAACAAATTTTTAGAGACCTGAGTGACCCTATTTTGCTTAGTAAATGTCTTCATGGGGGCACTCAGAATACAAATAGAAGTTTCAATCATTGCACGTGGGACAGATTGCCCCAAGAATCTTTTTGTAGGGCTAAATACACTCCTGGAAACGGAAAAAAGAACACATTGACACCGGTGTGTCAGACCCACCATACTTGCTCCGGACACTGCGAGAGGGCTGTACAAGCAATGATCACACGCACGGCACAGCGGACAGACCAGGAACCGCGGTGTTGGCCGTCGAATGGCGCTAGCTGCGCAGCATTTGTGCACCGCCGCCGTCAGTGTCAGCCAGTTTGCCGTGGCATACGGAGCTCCATCGCAGTCTTTAACACTGGTAGCATGCCGCGACAGCGTGGACGTGAACCGTATGTGCAGTTGACGGACTTTGAGCGAGGGCGTATAGTGGGCATGCGGGAGGCCGGGTGGACGTACCGCCGAATTGCTCAACACGTGGGGCGTGAGGTCTCCACAGTACATCGATGTTGTCGCCAGTGGTCGGCGGAAGGTGCACGTGCCCGTCGACCTGGGACCGGACCGCAGCGACGCACGGATGCACGCCAAGACCGTAGGATCCTACGCAGTGCCGTAGGCGACCGCACCGCCACTTCCCAGCAAATTAGGGACACTGTTGCTCCTGGGGTATCGGCGAGGACCATTCGCAACCGTCTTCATGAAGCTGGGCTACGGTCCCGCACACCGTTAGGCCGTCTTCCGCTCACGCCCCAACATCGTGCAGCCCGCCTCCAGTGGTGTCGCGACAGGCGTGAATGGAGGGACGAATGGAGACGTGTCGTCTTCAGCGATGAGAGTCGCTTCTGCCTTGGTGCCAATGATGGTCGTATGCGTGTTTGGCGCCGTGCAGGTGAGCGCCACAATCAGGACTGCATACGACCGAGGCACACAGGGCCAACACCCGGCATCATGGTGTGGGGAGCGTTCTCCTACACTGGCCGTACACCACTGGTGATCGTCGAGGGGACACTGAATAGTGCACGGTACATCCAAACCGTCATCGAACCCATCGTTCTACCATTCCTAGACTGGCAAGGGAACTTGCTGTTCCAACAGGACAATGCACGTCCGCATGTATCCCGTGTCACCCAACGTGCTCTAGAAGGTGTAAGTCAACTACCCTGGCCAGCAAGATCTCCGGATCTGTCCCCCATTGAGCATGTTTGGGACTGGATGAAGCGTCGTCTCACGCGGTCTGCACGTCCAGCACGAACGCTGGTCCAACTGAGGCGCCAGGTGGAAATGGCATGGCAAGCCGTTCCACAGGACTACATCCAGCATCTCTACGATCGTCTCCATGGGAGAATAGCAGCCTGCATTGCTGCGAAAGGTGATATACACTGTACTAGTGCCGACATTGTGGATGCTCTGTTGCCTGTGTCTATGTGCCTGTGGTTCTGTCAGTGTGATCATGTGATGTATCTCACCCCAGGAATGTGTCAATAGAGTTTCCCCTTCCTGGGACAATGAATTCACGGTGTTCTTATTTCAATTTCCAGGAGTGTACATTCAAAGATGGTGTACTAGATGCAGTGATATGATTCAGTGATGGAGTGATAGGAAGGTTGGAAGTACTGAGTAATTTAGGCATAAATGTGGTTCTAATATGGTAATATGGAAGATCAGTTGCTTGCGTGTGACAGACAACCGGTGCATAAAGTTGAAAGATACGCTCTTCATGTTGCCGTAGAAGCAAGGAGTGTTAAAAGGAATGCCCAGAGGTAGCTTGAAGATGAAGAAATGCTGCAGGATGAATACTACGCTTCAGTAATGGCCTCAGGCATGGATGTGTGTGATGTCCTTAGGTTAGTTAGGTTTAAGTAGTTCTAAGTTCTAGGGGACTGATGACCACAGAAGTTAAGTCCCATAGTGCTCCGAGCCATTTGAACCTTCAGTAATGTTCTGAAGCACTGTTTAATTGGACTTATCTTCATTCGCAATTTCCCGCGAGTTGTATTTTCAGAATTCATGTACAACTATTTCCTAAGGTTTATAAAGCATTGCTCTAATTTTTTTCTGTAACTTGCAATAATTCATACTTATGTAGTAGACCTAAGCTTTATTGCAGAATCAACTCAATTTTAGAAAAAAACATTATTGGGAAAAAAGGAAATTGTAAGATTTGATATCTTTCTATCCTTGTAATATACATAATAGGTGGAATTAACTAGGTCTAACACTGGATTAAATGGTACCTCAATTTGAGGAAGAATTTTGGGAAAATTGCATTAATTTCTTTGTAAATTTTTAATAACCATAAGCAGGTTCAAAAATATTCAAAATAGTTCTAATTTTTTTGGAAAGTGTGCTGCATTACCTGTTAACAAAAAATCTGTAAAAAACATACATTATGAACAGTGCCTGAAAGAAATAGTTGATTTTACATAATATTGAGCCGAAAAAGTACCCTGTATCCTTAAAAACTATCCACAGGCTGGCCGGCGCACCGGACCTCCACACTAATCCTCCGAGTGCATTCATGCCAGGGACCGTCACGCCTCCCCTCTCGGGAACCAGTGCGTTAGACCGCACGGCTAGCCGGGCGGGCTTTGGAAAGGCCATAGTGAAGTAACTGCGATAGCTCCAGTTTTTAGCCTTTTCACAATGACGTATTCGCGTATGAATTATAAGGTATAATGATGCAGAATTACATTTGCTACTGATGTATTAAACCGCAGTGGTATTTCAGTTCTGATTATGTGAACTTTGAAGTATTCGTTAGCTCTAAGTGGTCCATTCACGTAAGTACAAAGCAGAAAATTCTCGTCTTCTGATTATGTGAACTTTGAAGTATTCGTTAGCTCTAAGTGGTCCATTCACGTAAGTACAAAGCAGAAAATTCTCGTCTTCCGCTCCCCATGACGAACATTGACAAACACGCTAGCACAGTTACTATACGCTCGGCAGCTGTTCTGCACCGTAATTTTTTTGAAAAATGGGGTGGGGGAGTGGGGTGAAGGCGGGGAATACGACATAAAAGGAAATTGAAGTACCGAATAGTGATTACGACTTTGAAGAACAAAAATCAAAATTAAGTTAATGACATTTTTATCGTTTAACAAGCTACGCCTCACTATTTATCACGCGGTTAAACAGAAATGTATGAAATAATGCCTGAACTTACTTTCCACGCACATCACTATCCCTCTCCCTATCCGTCCAACACTTCCTCCTCCCCCTCTCCGTCCAACTCCTCCTGTTCCCCTTTCGCTGCCCGTCTCTTCCTCCCCTCTTCGCTCTCCACGTTATCAGCACCACCACCCGCCCCAATACAAGGCTGGTAGTCACCACCGCTGCAGTATTTCTTTCCAGATCGTAACTATCAGAGGCGATCATACAGTTTCCGATCGAAGGCTTTACATACAAGAAGGCAAAACTGCTGTGAGCATTGATGGTATCTTCCTACCGACCCACCAGGTTGATGAAACACCGTATCCTGCTGTGTGAAGAAGTCCGTAACTGACTGGTGCACATTCTCAGACAGGAATCTTCGACCCTTCAACGCCTTTTCTTAGGAAAAGAAGGTGTGATAATCTCATGGGAAGCGATCAGGACTATAGGGCGGGTGCTCCAGTATCTCCCACTTCAGTTGGCATAATTTCTGCGTTAGGATATTTGCAATATGCGGACATACGTTATCATGAAGCAGCACGGAACTTAGCACACCATTCTATAACGGTGGTTTTCGACTGACATGCTGCCCGAACACTCCTTTTTCTCCAACAGATGTCTAACAGTGTCTGCCCTTTAGCAGCCAAGAAAAAAAAAACAGCACGTTGGTCCTGTTTGGACGCATTTGGTAAAAACGTCCCCATAGTTCACGTTGCCGCGTTTATTGCATGCATATCGAAAAGACCACTTGCTTACATGTCAATGCTTATATACCTGCATCTGAGTCACGCTACTTTGTGAATACGCCGCGCCAATGCCCTCAGACGGAAAGTTTTTGATCGTCCTTACAATGTGTTTACCCAAATACTGCTGGAATCGTTCGGGGGGGGGGGGGGGGGGGTTTGGATGACGTTCTTACCTCTGGCTTTGTCCGCATACGCAGGTATTTGTACACATTTTTCAGCTGTATCTCTAGCTAATTAGTCTACTTACCTTAGATCACAGCGCCGTTCGCCCCACGCTATGACAGCAGCCTATGACAGCAGCCTATGACAGCAGCCTATGACAGCAGCCTATGACAGCAGCCTATGACAGCAGCCTATGACAGCAGCCTATGACAGCAGCCTATGACAGCAGCCTATGACAGCAGCCTATGACAGCAGCCTATGACAGCAGCCTATGACAGCAGCCTATGACAGCAGCCTATGACAGCAGCCTATGACAGCAGCCTATGACAGCAGCCTATGACAGCAGCCTATGACAGCAGCCTATGACAGCAGCCTATGACAGCAGCCTATGACAGCAGCCTATGACAGCAGCCTATGACAGCAGCCTATGACAGCAGCCTATGACAGCAGCCTATGACAGCAGCCTATGACAGCAGCCTATGACAGCAGCCTATGACAGCAGCCTATGACAGCAGCCTATGACAGCAGCCTATGACAGCAGCCTATGACAGCAGCCTATGACAGCAGCCTATGACAGCAGCCTATGACAGCAGCCTATGACAGCAGCCTATGACAGCAGCCTATGACAGCAGCCTATGACAGCAGCCTATGACAGCAGCCTATGACAGCAGCCTATGACAGCAGCCTATGACAGCAGCCTATGACAGCAGCCTATGACAGCAGCCTATGACAGCAGCCTATGACAGCAGCCTATGACAGCAGCCTATGACAGCAGCCTATGACAGCAGCCTATGACAGCAGCCTATGACAGCAGCCTATGACAGCAGCCTATGACAGCAGCCTATGACAGCAGCCTATGACAGCAGCCTATGACAGCAGCCTATGACAGCAGCCTATGACAGCAGCCTATGACAGCAGCCTATGACAGCAGCCTATGACAGCAGCCTATGACAGCAGCCTATGACAGCAGCCTATGACAGCAGCCTATGACAGCAGCCTATGACAGCAGCCTATGACAGCAGCCTATGACAGCAGCCTATGACAGCAGCCTATGACAGCAGCCTATGACAGCAGCCTATGACAGCAGCCTATGACAGCAGCCTATGACAGCAGCCTATGACAGCAGCCTATGACAGCAGCCTATGACAGCAGCCTATGACAGCAGCCTATGACAGCAGCCTATGACAGCAGCCTATGACAGCAGCCTATGACAGCAGCCTATGACAGCAGCCTATGACAGCAGCCTATGACAGCAGCCTATGACAGCAGCCTATGACAGCAGCCTATGACAGCAGCCTATGACAGCAGCCTATGACAGCAGCATCATCATAGCTCAGATCCGGTAGTGAACATGTCAGTCAGAACTGTGCATCGAAATTAATAGATGATGTACTGTGAAATTTGACTGTCGCGCAGTTCTCGTTGTGTTGTAATTCGTGTCGACATGTATTGCAATTGCATTCACCTGAAGTATTCGATATTGAAGAGTTTTGCCAAATTGAAGTAACTGTGTTTTGTAGCTCTCACTCGACCTCCTCCAGAAGTAGGCTTGTTGCCCTGACATCTGGCCTTGCTACTACATACATCAAACCGAAAACTGAGGATATGTAGCGTTGTGAGAAACAATAACAGTGCTCTAAACACTTTCTCGGTAACTCTTTTGGAAGTCATTTTCTTCCAAATTTTCGGGATGGTGTATGCGCTTAACCCTGTCTTCCACAGAAATACTAAAATGACTTCCTTAAGTAAGTTCAGCACATCTTTAATTCTGAATGTGTGATAATTAGTACGACTTGTATTTGACTCCCTTGATGTGTCTTCAGTGAGTCAACATGCCAACAAGAACAACAGTAGTATGTTATGAAACTCTCAGCTTTCTTTGTAAACATACGACACTTCCACATAGCAAACGAAAAAGCGAAGTATGATTGCAACCAAGTTGTGAAACCATGCCAGTGGTGGCATGTGTGAAGCCTAATGTCATCCGGTTAATTATTCCTGCTCTCTATCATTTGTACAATTAAGCGTATCCGTACGCAAATATGGTCACATGTTGAACATTTACAAGTTAGTTTGTTTTCCCTTAATACAGATTTATATTACTTACTCTAAGCCACCACATCTTGCATGTTACATAAATAGATATTCTACAGAACAGGTGCCATTAAGGAGAAAAATTTTCATATTGTTTTTAAATTTAGTTTTGCCCTCTGCCAGACATTTTATATCACTGCGTAACTGATGAAAAAAAAATTAGCAGCAGCGTTATGTTCTTTTTGGTTTTAAGACAACCGAATGCGGACTAATGAGTTGTTAGTTTTCTCTGGTATTGTAATTGTGCACATTGTTTCCGTTTATCTGTAGTGTGTTTGTTGTAAATAACATAATGAGGGAATAAATAAACTATGAAGCAGTGGTCAGAATACCAATCTCTCATGTCTCCAAGATGATTGTGGATGAACACTACGTATTCTCACAGCACAGCAGGTTTTTGAGCTATGAAAACGTTTTTATTTGAGATTAAGTTATGTTTTTCTATACGAGATTTTTGAAAGAAAAACTGTATCAGCTTAGTTATTTCTCTCCGAGATTTTTTACGATTCGAAGTGCAGATGTGACAATTCAGTTTTTTAGCAGCTCAAAACGGTTTTTTTTATTTTAAATGCTCATCGATATGAACACCAAATATTTTTCTTTGCCACCCTAGTTATGATTTACTCACCATGTTTAACACTTCACTGGTGTAGTAGGTCCGACGTGCAAAACTTGGTATTGCATATCTCTCTCTTTCTTTCTATATATATATATATGTATATATATATATATATATATATATATATATATACTCCTGGAAATTGAAATAAGAACACCGTGAATTCATTGTCCCAGGAAGGGGAAACTTTATTGACACATTCCTGGGGTCAGATACATCACATGATCACACTGACAGAAACACAGGCACATAGACACAGGCAACAGAGCATGCACAATGTCGGCACTAGTACAGTGTATATCCACCTTTCGCAGCAATGCAGGCTGCTATTCTCCCATGGAGACGATCGTAGAGATGTTGGATGTAGTCCTGTGGAATGGCTTGCCAAGCCATTTCCACCTGGCGCCTCAGTTGGACCAGCGTTCGTGCTGGACGTGCAGACCGCGTGAGACTACGCTTCATCCAGTCCCAAACATGCTCAATGGGGGACAGATCCGGAGATCTTGCTGGCCAGGGTAGTTGACTTACACCTTCTAGAGCACGTTGGGTGGCACGGGATACATGCGGACGTGCATTGTCCTGTTGGAACAGCAAGTTCCCTTGCCGGTCTAGGAATGGTAGAACGATGGGTTCGATGACGGTTTGGATGTACCGTGCACTATTCAGTGTCCCCTCGACGATCACCAGTGGTGTACGGCCAGTGTAGGAGATCGCTCCCCACACCATGATGCCGGGTGTTGGCCCTGTGTGCCTCGGTCGTATGCAGTCCTGATTGTGGCGCTCACCTGCACGGCGCCAAACACGCATGCGACCATCATTGGCACCAAGGCAGAAGCGACTCTCACCGCTGAAGACGACACGTCTCCATTCGTCCCTCCATTCACGCCTGTCGCGACACCACTGGAGGCGGGCTGCACGATGTTGGGGCGTGAGCGGAAGACGGCCTAACGGTGTGCGGGATCGTAGCCCAGCTTCATGGAGACGGTTGCGAATGGTCCTCGCCGATACCCCAGGAGCAACAGTGTCCCTAATTTGCTGGGAAGTGGCGGTGCGGTCCCCTACGGCACTGCGTAGGATCCTACGGTCTTGGCGTGCATCCGTGCGTCGCTGCGGTCCGGTCCCAGGTCGACGGGCACGTGCACCTTCCGCCGACCACTGGCGACAACATCGATGTACTGTGGAGACCTCACGCCCCACGTGTTGAGCAATTCGGCGGTACGTCCACCCGGCCTCCCGCATGCCCACTATACGCCCTCGCTCAAAGTCCGTCAACTGCACATACGGTTCACGTCCACGCTGTCGCGGCATGCTACCAGTGTTAAAGACTGCGATGGAGCTCCGTATGCCACGGCAAACTGGCTGACACTGACGGCGGCGGTGCACAAATGCTGCGCAGCTAGCGCCATTCGACGGCCAACACCGCGGTTCCTGGTGTGTCCGCTGTGCCGTGCGTGTGATCATTGCTTGTACAGCCCTCTCGCAGTGTCCGGAGCAAGTATGGTGGGTCTGACACACCGGTGTCAATGTGTTCTTTTTTCCATTTCCTGGAGTGTATTTAACTCTTCTAAACTTGTGGTTATGTTGTGTTCAGATAGACATTGGTTGGCTCTTTTGAGCGTTATCTGCATTTTCCAAATAGACAAGCAGCTGTTCAACTTTATTACTCGAGCCTCGAATATTCTAATTGAATAAGCTAACTTTACTATCTGTCCATTCTTAAACATTTTATTGGACTCTTCTGTTATCGTCACCTTTCACAACAGGTTGCCTAAATCCTGCTTCTAATCTAAAAAAGGTACCCTTTGACACCAGCGCCAGAAGAACCGTGCATTGTATGGCGGTGCCCACCACTCCCCCCCCCCCCCCCCTCTTCAAAAAGCTCAGCCAACTGTACTATCCTCTTGGTCAGGTATCGACCGTGTCTATTATATTCCCCCCACCCAATCTTTTAACTGTAGCAACTGGCACTACACTCATGAGATTTCATTTCAGTCAACAGCGTTCTGCACAATCTGCATTCACGCGGCTGACAACAGTGTAGGCACAGGTCTGGTGATGGCGCTGCAAGATCTCCACTGAACTAATTTTTGGGTGCAGTTGCTATTCTTATTCCATCAGGTCACCATTGATGATGTAATTTTACTTCCGTTCTTAGCTACCCTATTTCTGCTTTCCATACTATGATTACACCGTCCACTTTGTCAAACTCCTTACACAAATTCCCTGTGCCCTCTCATCACCTGGCTAAAGCTAACATTGCCCTCGTAATACTTTTGACTTGGTACCACGTTCCTAATTTGTTTCGTACCGTCTGGCCTACATACCTTTTATGCAGTCCAACTATTGCTCCTTTCACAGTATTAAGTTATAGACTAAAATTCGTGATTAAGAATATCTACAAGTTTTAAACGATCTTTCAACTAACTAAATAGGAGAATAGTTCAATGTATTCACTCTAGAATATTGAAGACTGTACGTCAGATTAAAAACTGATGTCAAAATTTAACGAGCTATTAAGCATGTTTTCGAAACACACAGTTCCTAGTAACTTTCAGACGGCCGATTACAAGATGCCGCCACATAGCTGCCGATATCCCAGTTCAGACATCTCGAGCAACAGCAGCTTGGAGCTGTGCATCTTCTGGCTGGTGGTGACGTCTGCCGCAGAAGCAGGAGTGAGGTATCTTCACCCTGACAGAGTTCCAGGTCTGCGTGGGCGAGCGCACCGCGCCGAGCGGGCTGGCCCCTTCCGCTGGCAGAAAGGGCCACGACTCGCGGCGCAGAACCACGGAGTCCCTCAGCATGGGCAGACACTGCTCGGCTTGACGGCACCACGACAGTCCCGACGAGCACTCCGCGTACGCGACCGCCATCGGCTTGTACTCGCCGCCCAGTGTCTGTCAACAGGCCCAAGTCTCCCATATTCATGACATGCAGAGCCTGCTCGAAAGCATCCAAAGTGGTGCACAATGACGTACAAATTAACATACTCTGAAGTGAAATAAACAACATATGCAATGCATTAACATAGCTTTCCGAACAGACAATTCAGTACAAAAGAACATCCCAAAACTAATAAAAAGACATGGACCTCCACCAAAAATCACAAATATGCCAATTACAATGCAATAGACGTGGTGTGAGGTATTTGGGACAAATCTCTGGAACTTCACAGCCTGGAAATACGGGTCCAGCCATTCAATACTTGCGTAGTACTTAAGTGAAAATCGTTGGCCGACTAAAAGAGAGGAAGACAAAATTATAGAAAAATTATGCAAGTTGCCTTTGACGTATCATATGTACGGAACGAAGGCAGCAAATAATTACTCCGAAATTACCATGTGAACATATAAACAGATCACCGTATTACTCTTTGGTCATAGACACAGTGACCATAGGTGATCATAAATCCCATTCTTCTGCTGACCTCCAGCCCAAATTTAGTCGGTGACCCATCTATTACCTCCCACCTGCCATCAACTCACTCTAACCGTAATTGCAGCCTTGAACACAAAATCAAGAACGTTGGTACCACTTGCACGAACAAACAACTAGATACCAAAAATAGTCCATGAAGCGACAACGTAACCTTTCCAGTCATATTAAATCATAATATTCTTGTCGAGACTGCTGCGGATATTACGGTCATCTAGACAATATTTCAGTGGTTCATATGACGGTTACATTCCGATTCAAACGCCGTTTTCTACATCTCGTATCTGACAATAACATCAATAACGCATTAAGTTCTATTTACTGTTAGAGTGGCGCTAATTAAAATAAACATATAAAATCAGCCACTGCGTACGTAACGAATTTATTGAAACACGGGAATATCGAACTTAACATGATAATAGTCCGCAAATGAAAAGAATTACTACTGTTAACCTGTTTCTGTATTAGTGATAGCAGTACAGTCTTCACTGAATCACAGATTACCGTTTTATGTTCAAATTCGTATGTGGAACTTTTAAATCTAAAACCAATATATGTAAATCAACATAATACAACATCCCAGGATACCTACAGATTATGCCTTGTTAATAAAGGTGAAAAGCATCTGGATTATTAAATACATTCATTTGCAACAAAAATAAGGCGTTTTGATTGAAACAAAATTTAGAGTACATTCAAGAAGTAGCAACCTTATGGGAAAACGTGGATGTTAACAAATGCCGCTGAAAGTGTACATTATGCGATTCAAAATAGTAGGCAGTTCCGAAGAATGCCCTTCAGTCGTGAGGCGAGGAGCGGGGAAACATCCTACAACTGTCCATGGCCTGTTACTGGCCACCAGAGAAATATTGCATTACCGGTAAATTTCATTGTCTGCCCTTTGTTTTTCGTTTTTGGCGTTTTACGGTCACTTGTTCTTTTATATTGAGCGCCAGTGGCAAAGAGTAAAATCTAGTTACAAAGAACATGCAGACCTCTCATACCTACTGTACACAAGATATATAAGAGAAAACGGATCGGAATAAAGCCAGACGTGTAATTTGATTTAAAAACAGAAAACCTGTCAGCAGTTTTATATCTACACCACAAAACACCATACATTTCATAGAGGGTACATCGGGTCAATGTTATCCATACTCTTTCGTCTTGCAAACAGAGCGAGGGAAAAATGATCTTATACAGGGTGTTACAAAAAGGTACGGCCAAACTTTCAGGAAACATTCCTCACACACAAATAAAGAAAAGTTGTTATGTGGACATGTGTCCGGAAACGCTTAATTTTCATGTTAGAGCTCCTTTTAGTTTCGTCAGTATGTACTGTACTTCCTCGATTCACCGCCATGATTTCATACGGGATACTCCACCTGCGCTGCTAGAACATGTGCTTTTACAAGTACGACACAACATGTGGTTCATGCACGATGGAGCTCCTGCACATTTCAGTCGGAGTGTTCGTACGCTTTTCAACAACAGATTCGGTGGCCGATGGATTGGTAGAGGCGGACCAATTCCATGGCCTCCATGCTCTCCTGACCTCAACCCTCTTTACTTTCATTTATGGGGGCATGTGAAAGCTCTTGTCTACGCAACCCCGGTACCAAATGTAGATACTCTTCGTGCTCGTATTGTGGACGGCTGTGATACAATATGCCGTTCTCCAGGGCTGCATCAGCGCATCAGGGATTCCATGCGACGGAGGGTGGATGCATGTATCCTCGCTAACGGAGGACATTTTGAACATTTCCTGTAACGAAGTGTTTGAAGTCAGCCTGGTACGTTCTGTTGCTGTGTGTTTCCATTCCATGATTAATGTGATTTGAAGAGAAGTAATAAAATGAGCTCTAACATGGAAAGTAGGCGTTTCCGGACACATATCCACATAGCATATTTTCTGTCTTTCTGTATGAGGAATGTTTCCTGGAAGTTTGGCCGTACCTTTTTGTAACACCTTTTATATGCCTCCTTATGAGCCCTGACTCGTCTTCGCGGTCCTTACTCGAGATGTAGGTTAGTGCTGCAGACTGTCTCAAACGCCAGTTCTCTTTACGGTCTCAGTAGTGTTTTACGAAAACGACTACACTGGTGTCCAAAATTGAAGCAACAAAACGCTATTTCCCTGTCCTATGTCTAACTCTAGATATAATCATACAAAATGTCGACAGATGTTCGTACGATCGTGTTTTGGATGGAAAATGGCATTCCAATCAATGGACAACCACATCAACAATCTCGTCAGGGAACGTAACAAACGGGATAGCATTTTCTGGGTATTTCCACATCCACAATCGCTGTGTACGCGGTCACAGACGGTGCAGATGGCACACAGAAGATCGAACTCTCTGCAGTGGAGTGCTATAGAAAGAATGGAAGCAAGACAGTCGAAAACTCATGTGTCTCGATGGCTTAATGTGAACCGTTCTATTTCTTGGATGTGGAGACAGGTTAAAGAGACCGAAACCGCATCCCAAACACCAGGGCAGGGCCGACCACGTGGGGCATCAGGAGAGAGGACCTTTATATGGTTGTAAGGGCACGACGGTACCGCATTAGTACTACACTGCACCTGACCTCGTAGCATCCACTGAACGTGTTATATCGAGGCGGGCGTGTACAGAAAGCTTCAGCGGAGTGGCCTTTATTGTCTGAGACCTGCTGTATGTGCGCCACTGACGCATCTTCAAAGGGGGGAACATCTTGGTGGAGACGTCAATATGCCACCTGGACAGTCTAACAGTAGGGCATTGCTCTTTCCACAGATGAGTCCCGATTTGGTCTCTAGAGTGAGTGTCGACGGATTCCTATCTGGAGGTAACGTTGAACACGTTTTCGGGACACACACACACACACACACACACACACACACACACACACACACACACATTGTGGAAAGAGACATATCGAGGAGGATCACTAGTAGTGTGGGCAGTGATTATGTTGACCAGTCGGACGTCTCTTTGTGAAATTATATGGATGAATCGGCGTGGTATAACGTATCGTGACGAGATCCTCGAACTTCG
Source organism: Schistocerca americana (assembly GCF_021461395.2). NCBI lineage: Eukaryota > Metazoa > Arthropoda > Insecta > Orthoptera > Acrididae > Schistocerca > Schistocerca americana. The sequence continues at coordinate 340,842,900 of NC_060130.1, forward strand.
TGTGCGGTTGTTGTGAGGTGCTGTGGGGCCCAGACTTCGATTGATGAACAATAACGCTCGACTTCATATAGCACTAGTAGTTGATGTTTTCTTGGAGGAGAGGAGGAGATTAGTGTTTAACGTCCCGTCGACAACGAGGTTATTAGAGACGGAGCGCAAGCTCGGGTGAGGGAAGGATGAGGAAGGAAATCGGCCGTGCCCTTTCAAAGGAACCATCCCGGCATTTGCCTGAAGCGATTTAGGGAAATCACGGAAAACCTAAATCAGGATGGCCGGAGACGGGATTGAACCGTCGTCCTCCCGAATGCGAGTCCAGTGTGCTAACCACTGCGCCACCTCGCTCGGTTGTTTTCTTGGAAACGCTAGATATTACACGCATGGCGTGGCCTGCTTCCTCTCCCGATTTGAATCCCATAGAGCATGTCTGGGATGCACTAGACAGACTGCATCCCGTTAGCACTCACCAATCACTCTCAGACTTGCAAGCAGCTCTGCAGGAAGAATGGGCGTTATTGCCTCACCGCGTGTTCCGTAACTGTCTGGCCTGTATTACTGCAAGAGGTGGTCACACGCCATAGTGGTCACACGCCATAGTGGTCACATTAACCAGTTGTCGGGTGTGTGTGTGTGTGTGTGTGTGTGTGTGTGTGTGTGGTGTGTGTGTGTGTGTGTGTGTGTGTGTGTGTGTGTGTGTGTGTGTGTACGCGCAAATCCGTTGAGTTGTTTACATTGTGTATTATTTACATTTTTCCACCTCATTCAATGTTTGTACTCTTTTGTAGCGAAATGAACGCAGCCTTGCTAAAACTCCGTTTGTTGTTTTATTTTGGACACCAGTGTACTTCCATTCAGGAATTCTCAATAGAGTTAACGGAACATTTCCGTAATACTCGCGTGATGATCGATCCTACCGGGAAAATCGATCAGGACGCCTCTGATTTGCTTGAATGTCTTCACTTAACCCGTTCTGGTGGGGATTCCAAACACATTAGCAGCACTCAAGAATTGGTGGCACAACTGTTCTGTAGCGTTTCTTCACCCCTCAGGTACACTTTTCTAGAATTCTTCCAACAAAACGAAGTCAACCACTTTGCTTCCCTGCAGACGACCTTGCGAACTCTTTCCACACAGTGTTTTGCAACGTTACGCTTAGATAATCGACGTGACTGCGTCATGCAGCACACCACTAATACTGTATTCGAACGTTACAGCACCGATTTTTCATTCATCTCCATTAACTTCCTTTTTTCATATTTAGATAAAGGTGCCATTCAACACGCCAAAGAGAAATGAGGCCCAATTCACACTGTATCATTTAGACACACGAAGACACTTTCCCGTAGACTACAGCGTTATGAGCAAACGGTCGCGGACTGTTGATCACGATATCTGTCTGATTGTCAGTGCGTACACGTAAGAACAGTTTCATTACATTTCTCTGGTCCATTCCTGACGAAATCGCGGTGATGCACATCGGTGGACAGGACACCGTACTGAGTTCTATTACTTGTTCTTTGAGTCACTTAACTGTCGGCAGTGCACCGCCGCCCAGCGCTCCAGTCGTGTACATACACAGAGTATTTAATAATACTTATTGGGAGGTAATGGTACTATCTACACAAAGAAATTGACCAATATTATTCTGCAAACACCATTTGGATTATTTACGTCCTCGAACCTCAAAGTCTATTATACACACATGAAAAAAAGTTTTGCATCACCCCTGTTCAATGAACTCCTGAAGATCGACGTTGACTGTGGATATTGTATCAGAGATACAGTCCTTTGACTGTTCAGAGATGTAATTGAACCCGCCCAAAGATGTAAAACACCATGCATGAGCACCGCCTATTAGACGAAGGGGGTCCGAAAGCCCATCAGTTCTGTTCATTCCACCAGGAAGAAGGTACACGGCCCGTGTTGTCTGTGGCTGAACCATGCCTAGGTCAATACCGCGGTTTGATCGCGTCCGCATTGTTACTTTGTGTTAGGAAGGGCTCTCAACAAGGCAAGTGTCCAGGCTTCTTGGAGTGAACCAAAGCGATGTTGTTCGGACGTGGAGGAGATACAGAGTAGAGAGAGACAAGAACTGTCGATGACATGCCTCGCTCAGGCCGCCCAAGTGCTACTACTGCAGTTGATGACCGCTGCCTACGGATTATGGCTCTGAGGAACCCTGATAGCAACACCACCATGGTGAATAATGCTTTTCGTGCAGCCACATGACGTGCTACGGTTCAAACTGCGCACAATAGGCGGCGTGATGCGCATCTTCATTCCCGACGTCCATGGCGAGGTCCATCTTTGCAACCACGACACCATACAGCGCGGTACGCATTAGCCCAACAACATGCCGAATGGACCGCTCAGGTTTGGCATCACGTTCTCTTCACCAATGAGTGTCGCATATGCCTTTAACCAGACAATCGTCGGAGACGTGTTTGGAGGCAACCTAGTCAGGCTGAACGCCTTAGACACACTGTCCAGCGAGTGCAGCAAGGTGGAGGTTCCCTGGTGTTTTGGGGTGGCATTATGTGGGGCTGACGTCCGCCGCTGGTGGTCATGGAAGGCGCCCTAACGGCTGTACGATACGTGAATGCCACCCTCCAACCGATATTTCAACCATATCGGCAGCATATTGGCGAGGCATTCGTCTTCATGGACGAAAATTCGCGCCCCCATCGTGCACATCTTGTGAATGACTTCCTTCAGGATAACGCCATCGCTCGACTAGAGTGGCCAGCATGTTCTCCACCCATGAACCCTGTTGAACATATCTGGGATATGCGATCTGAAGTTTTCCTGCCTTATTTCCAATTTGAACAGTTCTCGGGTACCCGACCGGGTACCGTCGTAATTTCTCCACAATATTTCGGCAGACGTACACGCTGCCATCTTCAGGTGGTTCCTGACGAATGCTGTGCTGTTCCTCTCGGTGCCCTCATTATTAAAGACAGCGACCTTCAACTTAGTCAGGCTTGGAACCCTGCACTCAGACTGGAGATAAAGATGCGGTCCCAGAGATCGAGGACCGTCCCCGACGGCGGCAGCAGAGAGACTGCAGACCCCAGTTCAGACCCAGGCGCCGCTTCCCCCACCACCTCCAGTAGCCGCCGCGCCGGCCGCACCAAAGACACCAGGAGAGGAACGGTGGATGGGGTAACGGCTAGTATATATAGGGCACCGAGAGGAACAGCACAGCATTCGTCAGGAACCACCTGAAAATGGCAGCGTGTACATCAGCTGAAATATTGTGGAGAAATTACGACGCTACCCGGTCGGATACCCCCAGAACTGTTCATATCTGGGATAGATCAAAAAGGGCTGTTTATGGACGACATGGCCCATCAACCACTCTGAGGGATCTACGCCGAATAGCCGTTGAGGAGTGGGACAATCTGGACCAGCAGTGCCTTGATGAACTCGTGGATAGTATGCCACGACGAATATAGGCAAGCATCATCGCAAGAGGACGTGATACTGGGTATTAGAGGTACCGGTGTGTACAGCAAGATGGACCACCACCTCTGATGGTCTCGCTGTAGGGTGGTACAACATGCAGTGTGTGGTTTTCATGAGCAATGGAAAGGGCGGAAATGATGTTTATGTTGATCTCTATTCCAGTTTTCTGTACAGATTCCGGGACTCTCGGGACCTAGGTGGTGCAAAACTTTTTGATGTGTGTAGCTACTATGACAAAACTGCATTTGTAATTTTTTTTTTGTAACAGCATGTACCATTCTGAATACGAGACTGATGACTTTACCTGTTTGGTCTCTAAACACTTAAACAGCATCAGCAGCATGGAATCCGATGATGTAGGGTTGGTTTCTCCTGATGGAAAAGCTTTTGATTGGCTGTAGCTATCATCAGTTGTCAGTAAAACACTGAGACTTTCATTAGTTTTTGGAGAGCTAGAAAGGAGCATAAAAGTTTGTCTTGCCAACTGTGTCACTGAAGAACAGGCCAGAAGCTCGAAATGGAAAAGAGTACAACAGGAAATCGGTCATGTCCTATACTAATGAGCCATCGCGACAAATTCTTTAGATATGCCATGGAAAAAGAAAATGGCTAGTCGGACTGCGACTTGAACCCTGCTAAATAGAGACGACAAGCCTACTGAAGCAACGATCCGCCTAATCAAACCTTTCAGGGTCTAGACTAGGCAACAGTAAACTGGTAGATGACAACAGTCTTCGTCAGATGAAATCTCTCTTCGACTAACTCACTCTTCTGTTGCGATTTACGCGACTGAACCCTTTTCGTGGGCCCTCTGAATCCCATCTAGACGCTCTCCCTTGCCTGGCTTAACATGGCCTGCATCAACAGGGTGGTCGTTCCATCTCTTTTCTGTGCAGGTTTGTGGAAACCATATTTTCGTAGCTTATTTCAGCGAGATCGGTCCCTGATCTTTATTCGGGATAATATTAAGAGTTGTGTAGTTTCTGTTTTCTTCAGATCGAAGAGAGCAGGAATCGCTAACGTCGCTATTATTTCAATATTATAAACTCGTGAAATTTTGAAACCTTACATATGCAGTATAATTACCAGAACTTTTCTGCTTCTTTACCTCGCCAGGGCTGAATGCAGCCTACGCAGGAGCAGACAGCCACAGCGAAGTTAGAGTTATGGCTACCCCCTCCCCCCCCCCCCCCCCCCAATCGTGACTACCATTCCTTAACTCACCAACTACCTCGTAATCTAGAAATTCTTCCAATCCATACCCATATGTGGCATACAGCAAACCAGTGCTTAACAGTACTGGTAAAAAGAGTCTTGGTTGCCATTTTAGTTTATTTTTCAACGACGCGTTTCGCCTTATTTAGGCATCTTCAGGTTATCTTTTCTAGATGGACGCGAGAGGCACCAAGATCTGCATAGCGCGTGAACAGGAACGCGTTATACAGATCTTGGTGCCTCTCGCGTCCATCTAGAAAAGATAACCTGAAAATGCTTAAATAAGGCGAAACGCGTGGTTGAAAAAATAAAAAAATAAAATTGCAACGAAGACTGTTTTTAACCAATACCTCGTAATCTATTCCCGTGACTAGTACGTCGGTGTGATGTATTACTGTTCAATAAAGAAGGTAAGTAGAACACACTATGTAACCAATACCTATACTTTCGGGAAACAGAGTTGAGACCCCAAAATTAGATTTCCAGGTTAAACGGATGGAAGACTAAGGTTCAACGTCCCTTCGGCAGGAAGGTCACACTACATGAAAAAAAAAAAAAAAAAAAACAACATGCTGTAGAAAGATATCAGCTGTGTACATTTGAAGGGAATGTGAAGGCATTTGCCTCTAGTTATTAAGGACACGTGAGAAACAACACTCGAAATAGACAAGGATTTCACCTGTGTTCCTTCCGAACAAGAGTCAATCATGAAAAAACAGTGACTACCCAAGCATAGCAGGGAGAAAAAGTACACACAGTAAGGAATAAAAAAGGGGTGGGGGAGGGGAAACAGCAGGGACGGGGAGGGGGAGGGGAAACAGCAGGGAATAGGAATCTACTTTCACAAGAATGAGAAATAATGAGGAGCTGGCACCAAGAGATCTCCTGGCACTCTGCAAATGGTCTGATTCCAGAATCACTAAATGATGACAGATACGTAATACCCACATCAGTCCACAGTGAGGTAGGTCACATGAGCTGCCTCAGCATTAGAGACTACGTTGAAAATATGTGCCTTCCAGAGTAGCACAGCAGTTAAAACACGAACTATACCAATGGGCCACATTACAGAATATAATTATGCTCTTAATAAACGAACTTTAGCAACAACAACTTGAATATGAGAAGCCTGTGAAAGCCTGGAACAGTAAGCAGAAAACATACTACGCTACCAACTTCAGTGTGATTTGCAGAGTATCCATGTCAGATGTATGTGTCCCGTGCCACTGCAATCTTAATTGACAATGTCGTTGGGTCAACATGTTAACACGTAGGGCTGGTCTGCTGCGACGCTCCACGTTCAACTATGTATCCGACGTTCTGTGAAGAGTCATGACGTCCATCCATTTAGCGCCTAGTGGTAGTTTCAATGGCCTACCTCTTTCTGTAGATAATCACGACAGTAGCACATGAACATTTGACCAGCTGCACCGTTTCCGAGATACTCGTTCACAGACTCGAGCTAATAATAATCTGCTCTTTGTCGAAGTCGCTTATCTCAATGGACTTCACCGTTTGCAGTCCCTATTATCGCTGTGGTGATTCCCGTCCGTGTCCTCTCTGCTTACATACTTTCGCTAACGTGTAACGTGCCCGCAACGCCACCAGGCGGCATCCAGTGTCGTAGTGGGTAGTGGTCAATGTTTAGGCTTATTAGTGTATATAAAATCAGTCACCTTTATTTCTACAGGGTTCCTGAAGTCAAGTACATCCACAGCGGACAACCCATTCATAGACGTAATAAACGACAAGTGGTTAATGCATGTGACACTCAAGAGTGTGACGAACAAGCGTGTGACAGACGAACAACCATTTGGCACATATACTCAACTAGAACAAAGAAAGTAGTTCCCATACATACTAAAACACCAAGTACTGTACCGATAACACGATTGAGAAGATGATACACACACTTGGTACCTACAAGACGCTAGATTTCGATAATGATGTAAACGCACACCACGAAGAACTAACAAAAAAAGTTGAATTCCAACTGCAATGTGGAACTTCGGAAACTAACCTCAAATTAAGTATGATGGAGACATTTCAAATAGCGCAGCCGTCTGTCCTACCCAGAGAGAGATCGATCTGTTTCCCAACGACGGAGCAGACGGATAGAATGATCATGCGTACAGAGAACTTGCCAACAGACTAACTCCCCGAGCTGCTTCATCAGGCATGTGATAGGAGATAGGACCTCGTCAGAGCCCCTGGAATTATGTTCTTAGATCCACAACACCGAGGACAAAATGCTTTATCTACACGAAATTACAGGAGGATCATATAGCTAAATAAGATGACAAGTAGTTTGGTGGCTACCTAATCCCCCTACTCATTCGTGAATATAAACCGGACATTGTATGTCTACAAGAATCTTGTGTCTTGAATGGACAATTATTTTGTCTTCCATTACACACCAAGTCGATTATTGGTGACCGTAGTCATGGCGACAATTGTTAACAGGAGCTTTAGTATCGCCAGGGTAACTGAACGTTTCAATAGAGATTTAGTAACGACTGAAGTAAGAAGTTACGGAGAAATCTGGGTTATAGCTTCACTATACGCCCATTATTAACACAAAAGATGCCTACACCTCCGTGGCCCATCTTGCCAGAGGTACAAAGTTATTAATGTCTACTCTAAATGCAGATAGTACCTACTACCGAGGACAAGCTGTGAATGAAGCAACCGAATTAAAGTGGGAAGTCCAACCATACACTTACGTGGAGTACACCGGTGGGATGGCCTTCAGTGACATGACTTTAGCCAATGCAAAAAATAAACATGATCACCATTAGGTCTGTTTTATCACACGCCACAACTAATGACATTATTACTATTATTATTATTATATTTTTATTATTATTATATTTTTATTATTATTATTTTACTTTCTCAGACGTTAAGTCTGGTTAAAAATGGAAAGTAACGCGGACCTTGATCAATCGTCATTTCCTTTTCACTGTACGGTAGATGTTATATTGCATTTAGGAACTTTCGGGTAATTGAACATGTATCAATAATTACTGATTTCTGTAGTATATATAACTTTGGATGTAGCTGTATTGCCTTGATGTACTGGTGGATATTGTGTGGTATGACTCCTGTAGTTGATAGTATAATCGGTATAATGTCAACTTTATCCTGATGTCACATGTCCTTGACTTCCTCAGGCAGTTGAATGTATTTTTCAATTTTTTCTCCTGTTTTCTTTTGTATATTTGATGTATTGGGTATGGATATTTCGATTAGTTGTGTTAATTTCTACTTTTTATTGGTGAGTATGATGTCAGGTTTGTTATGTGGTGTTGTTTTATCTGTTATAATGGTTCTGTTCCAGTATAATTTGTATTCATCATTCTCCAGTACATTTTGTGGTGCATACTTGTATATGGGAACATGTTTTATAAGTTTATGTTGTAAGGCAAGCTGTTGATGTATTATTTTTGCTACATTGTCATGTCTTCTGGGGTATTCTGTATTTGCTAGCATTGTACATCCGCTTGTGATGTGATCTACTGTTTCTATTTGTTGTTTGCAAAGTCTGCATTTATCTGTTGTGGTATTGAGATCTTTAATAATATGCTTGCTGTAGTATCTGGTGTTTATTGTTTGATCCTGTACTGCAATCATGAATCCTTCGTCTCACTGTATTGCCTTTTCTTAGCCATGTGTTGGATGCGTCTTGATCGATGTGTGGTTGTGTTAGATGATACGGGTGCTTGCCATGTAGTGTTTTCTTTTTCCAATTTACTTTCTTCGTATCTGTTGATGTTATGTGATCTAAAGGGTTGTAGAAGTGGTTATGAAATTGCAGTGGTGTAGTCGATGTATTTATATGAGTGATTGCTTTGTGTATTTTGCTAGTTTCTGCTCGTTGTAGAAAGAATTTTCTTAAATTGTCTACCTGTACATAATGTAGGTTTTTTTTATGTCGATAAATCCCCTTCCTCCTTCCTTTCTGCTTAATGTGAATCTTTCTGTTGCTGAATGTATGTGATGTATTCTGTATTTGTGGCATTGTGATCGTGTAAGTGTATTGAGTGCTTCTAGGTCTGAGTTACTCCATTTCACTACTCCAAATGAGTAGGTCAATATTGGTATAGCAGAAGTATTTATAGCTTTTGTCTTGTTTCTTGCTGTCAATTCTGTTTTCAGTATTTTTGTTAGTCTTTGTCTATATTTTTCTTTTAGTTCTCTAATATTTGTATTATCTATTCCTATTTTTTGTCTGTACCCTAGATATTTATAGGCATCTGTTTTTTCCATCGCTTCTATGCAGTCGCTGTGGTTATTCAATATGTAATCTTCTTGTTTAGTGTGTTTTCCCTTGACTATGCTATTTTTCTTACATTTGTCTGTTCCAAAAGCCATATTTATATCATTGCTTAATACTTCTGTTATCTTTAGTAATTGGTTGAGTTGTTGATTTGTTGCTGCCAGTAGTTTTAGATCATCCATGTATAGCAGATGTGTGATTTTGTGTGGGTATGTTCCAGTAATATGGTATCCATAATTTGTATTATTTAGCATGTTGGATTGTGGGTTCAGAGCAAGGCAGAACCAGAAAGGACTTAATGAGTCTCCTTGGTATATTCCACGCTTAATCTGTATTGGCTGTGATGTGATATTATTTGAATTAGTTTGGATATTAAATGTGGTTTTCCAATTTTTCATTACTATGTTTAGGAACTGTATCAATTTAGGATCTACTTTGTATATTTCCAATATTTGTAGTAACCATGAATGGGGAACACTATCAAAAGCTTTTTGGTAATCAATGTATGCGTAGTGTAGCGACCTTTGTTTAGTTTTAGCTTTATATGTCATTTCTGGATCTATTATCAGTTGCTCTTTACATCCTCGTGCTCCTTTGCAACAGTCTTTTGTTCTTCATTTATAATTTTGTTCTGTGTTTTATGTGTCATTAATTTCTGTGTAATGACTGAAGTTAATATTTTGTATATTGTTGGTAGGTATGTTATGGGGCGATATTTAGCTGGGTTTGCTGTGTCTGCTTGATCTTTAGGTTTCAGATAGGTTATTCCATGTGTAAGTGTATCAGGGAATGTGTATGGGTCTGCAATGTAACTGTTAAATAATTTAGTTAGATGTGAATGTGTTGAGGTGAATTTCTTTACCCAGAAATTTGCTATTTTATCTTTCCCAGGGGCTTTCCAGTTGTGAGTAGAATTAATTGCTTGGGAGACTTCATGTTGCAAAATTATCACTTCAGGTATTTGTGGCATCATCTTGAATGTGTGTGTTTCTGCTTGTATCCACCGTGCATGTATTACGTTGTACCGGGTTTGACCGTATGTTGCTCCAGAAGTGTTCCACGTCTTATGTTTGGTGGATTGTCTATTTTAATGTGTGTGTTATCTATTGTGTGGTAAAATTTATTTTGGTTTGTGTTGAATGTTTGGTTTCGTTTCCTTCTATTTTCACTTTTTTTTGTATCTTCTAAGTCGTTTGGGCAATGCTTGTAATTTCTGCTTCTTTTCATTCTTGTTGTGACATTTTACCTAACCTTTTTCGTTTTTGTCTGATATTTCATTTCTTTTAAATTGTGTTAGCTCTCCCATGTCTTCTCAGTTTTTCTATTCTGATCTGTAGCCTGTGTTGCCATGCTGGTTTTGTGGGTTTCTTCTATGTGTTTGTTGGTTCTGATCTCTGCCTAGTGTGTGTATGTAGTGTAGTGAGTGCACCTATATAAACCAGTAGTTTTAACTCTTCCATATTTGTATTTTCATTTATTTTGTATTTTATGATCGTGTTGATAGTTGTTATTGTTGTTTCTACTTGTGGGTTATTTGCTGGTCTGTGCAAGAATGGTCTAATGTCTGTATTTGTGTCTTTGTATTCTACACACGTCAGCTGAAATTTTTCTTCTATATCTAACATTTGTATCACTTCGTGTTCTGTTTGTGCTTGTTCTGGTGGCTGTCTTAAGATTTCGTTTTCCTCTGATTGTTTAATTGATGCCTGTTGTTCTTTGCTTGTTTGCTCTGGGATGTTTGAGTCCATTACTGTATTTTCTTCTTCTTCTGATTGCACATTATTTTGTTGCAGTATTTGTTGTACTTGTTTAATGTTTTCTAATTCTGACTGGGGTATCCTGTTGTTTTTTATTACACGGATCTGATCAGCTAGTCGTTCTGTTAAAAATTTTAATTCTGGGTATCTGGTAATAAATGTTGTGTATACTTGTGATCTGTATCCAGTTGTGTTGGTTCCTAAGTTTGTTGCTTGGTAATAGCAGAACATGATGTGTCGATTAACTTCATCTGACCATCTCATCCTCTGTTTTCCTTCTAGAGTGGCTGCAGGAAGCAGATCCTGCAAAACACCTCTATTTGGATTTAAATCATTTTCCGTGTTGCTAGCAGTGTCGTTACCATTGTGGACGGGCATAGGGGTTCAAGCGTCGTCCCCGACTATGACAGCGCTAGTCCGAGGCTTCATTAGTTCTGTCCTGAACCAACTAATCACACTAAAAGGGGGGTTAGCCCTATTAGTGGTTTGTTCTTTGCGTCGTCTTTTACGACTGGCAGAACATACCGGAGGCCTATTCTTTTCCCGGGCCTCCACGGGGTTTATTATTGTTATTATTCGCGTATGACCACGCGAGGTACACTCAATTTTTCTCCTGATGACTGGCCTGCCTTTGTGTCCAAATTTGTTTCATCTTTTCAGAATGAAGTCTCACTCATCAGACCACGATGTTCCAGTCCGTTTCCTTTATTTCCTCTAACCAACTTTCCAATCGAATATCTTTTGTCTGAATTTTTTTTTCTATCTGTAACGTCTGCCTGAGTTATACCGGCTACTTTAAAATCTTCCTTAATCGCAGCGATCCATTTAATTGGGTCAGTTTTGGCCTTACTTCTGTTTTCTCAGAATTCTACTATTTGTTTTCTCAACCTAGTGAGTGCCATTCTCTTAATGTACACACAAAATTTAAGTCTTCGTTTTCTCGTGTCACCATATATGTCTGTATTATTCTATTTTCTTATTACTTTTAGACCTGTAAATTTCTCTATCAGGAATTTTGGGGCCCAATGTTTTCCTAATCTTTCTTTTGAATTTCTTCAATAGCTCTCTTTCTATTTAAAATTGAAGTTTCTGCTCTCTAAAGACATTCCTGTTCGAATGCAGTGCTGTAATGCCTAAATTTACTAAATTAAGTGATTTTTATCATAAATATTTTGTTTTAATGTGAATGCAGTTGCTATTTTTTGACAGCAAACAGTTTGCAGCTTTTTCCAACCTGTTTCTTGTACGATTTTCCCTATATATTGAAATTGAGGAATCCTTTCTATTTTTCCATATTTCGTGTTCAAGAACTTTGGTGCTTGTCTGTTGTATGTCATATTCCGTTTTTTCGAATTATTTTAGTCCTTTTTCCGCAACTTCTTTAAGAATTTCAATTTGTCTTTGAGACGTAATATCCCTTATTAAAATTGCCAGGTCATCTGCAAAGGTGAGGCAATCTACTAAAACATTAGTTCTTCCTAACTTCATTCATTGATGTACATTTTGATTCTGCTTTTTCTCTCACTGTTCTGTAATTACCTTTTCCAAAACACAGTTAAATAGTAATGGAGAGAGCCCAGCTCCCTGTCTAACAGCAGTCTTTATATCAAATGATTCAGAAAGTTCTCCAATGGATTTAACTTTAGAACCAGCGTCTGTTACCGTTCCCTTAATCTGTGTTAGAGCTGTATTATGTAGCCCTTGTTCCTTTAAAATTTGGAAAAGAAATTCACGAGCAACCGAGTCTTATTAGAATCACCCATTTAAAATTTTAACGTTGTTTGAGGGAATTCTCGAGATGCTTTCAAACTTTTCCCAAGCTTCATTAACTTCACGTTTTTACGGTTGTGCTCATTAACTGGCATTTGGGCATTAATTAAAGTGTATAATATTATTATGGACATTCATGACTACGTTACATATTACAGTCGACTGGAACTATTTGAGAACTTACGTACAATAGGAACTAAACAATAACAAAACCACTATTGTTGATTATAATACTATCAGATTCACTGAAATATTCCCGAATACACAAGACATTACTGTACCATGAATATCAAATACTTGAAGAAAGCCTGGCGAGATACTGGAACTGCAGATCTCACGAAATTTCCAAGTCAATCTCAAAAAGGGACTGACTTTGACCTCCCAAGGATATCCTAAGTAATTCTAAACTAAATTAGAACCAAACATGGTAAATTTGCGTCTCGTTGTATAAATGGAAGCTAAACTCAAAAGTGAAAATGTGGAGCAGAAAGGAAGACAATCCAACGTGCAACGTAGTACAGCTGCTAGTTCAGTTGGCTGTATTTGTACCCAAGCTATTTGTGAACATTGTTCTTAATTTATCTTCATTAAGGTGATTTTCAGTGATGTCATACAATAAATAAAGAGCATCAGTTTTAAATTAAACGTTTATCCATCATTCCCCTAAGTGACCCACTTAGCTTCGTCGAGCTGGAGTGCCGTATCTGCTTGACGCGACAGTTCGTGTAACACTAACGTCAACACACGACAGCAATCCATACATGTGCAAGAAAGAGAACTCGTTAGTTCTGAATGTTGTTATTAGTCGGAAACTAGTTACCGGATTTTGAAGAGTGAAAGACTGTTTAACCATTTAATGTGGCGTCTCGTTATCGTCGTTGAGGGAATCACAGCGAAATCCAGAGTTGAGTTCATTTCTGAAATTTTTTTGTTCAATAGTGTGTTGTGACGTAAATCACATTTTCATGCAATGCACTAGTTGCATGTGCAAGTGAATTTGGAAACACTGTAAAACACGCATCATTAGGCTTTGTGTACCTTTGTTGCAGCAAGTGAAATGAAACCAAGTATTTCCGTTGGTCTGCAGCACCAGAATACTTCAGTGACCAATTGTCTTCTTTACTTACGTTTAAACACTGAAGCACCAAAGAAAGTAAAATAGGCATGCGTGTTCAAATAGATATGTAAACAGGCAGAATACCGCGCTGCGGTCGGCAACGCCTATATAAGGTAATTAGTATCTGACGCAGTTGTTGGATCGGTTACTTCTGCTACAGTGACATATTATCAAAATTTAAGTGAGTCTTAACGTGGTGTTGCAGTCGGCGCACTAGCGATGGGACACATCTCCGAGGTAGCGGTGAAGTGGGGATTTTCCCGTACGATCGTTTCGCGACTGTACCGTGAATATCAGGAATACGGTAAAACATCAAATCTCCGACATCGCTGCGGCCAGATGAAGATCCTGCAAGAACGGGACCAACGACGACTGAAGAGAATCTTTCATCGTGACAGAAGTGTAATCCTTCCGCAAATTGCTGCAGATTTCAAGAATGGACTATCAGTAAGTGTCAGCGTGCGAACCATTCAACGAAACATCATCGATATGGGCTTTCGTAGCCGAAGGTACACTCGCATACCCTTGATGACTGTACGAAACAAAGCTTTACGTCTCGCTTGGATTCGTCAACAGCGACATTGGACTGTTTATGACGAAACATGTTGACTGGTCGGTCGAGTCTCGTTTCAAATTGTATCGAGCAGATGGACGTGTAGGAGTATGGAGACAACCTCATGAATCCATGGACCCTGCATGTCAGCAGGGACTTGTTCAAGCTGGTGGAGGCTCTGTAATAGTGTGGGCGTGTGCAGTAGGAGTGATATGAGACCGCTGATAAATCTAGATGCGACTGACAGGTGACACGTACATAAACATCCTGTCTGATCACCTGCATCCATTCAGGTCCATTGTGCATTCCGACGGGTTTGGGCAATTCTAGCAGGACACTGCAACACCCTCACGTCCAGAATTGTTACTGAGTGGCTCCGGAACACTCTTCTGCGTTTAAACACTTCCGCTGGGCCCCAAACGCCCCAGACAAACAATACTGAGCATATCTGGGATGCCTTGCAACGTGCTGTTCAGAAGAGATCTCCAGCCCCTCATACTCTTACGGATTTATGGACAGCCCTGCAGGATTCATGGTGTCCGTCCCCTCCAGAACTACTTCAGACATTAGTCGAGTCCATGCCACGTTGTGTTGCGGCACATATACACGCTCGCGGGGGCCCTACACGATATTAGGCTGGTGTACCAGTTCCTTTGACAATGTATGGGAAGTTTCCAATAATTCGTATGAACATCTGATTGTAACACTGTTTTGGCCAATTACATTTCACTTTTATAATGAGATGGGAGTTCTAATGAACTGCTAATACGCCGAAGTTTTTATTTTTTTAACGACAGATCGCCCGTGGTGTTACACTCCACGTAAAGCGAATGGATATCGAAGGTCGTATACCATCTGCGGAGAGGGACTGATAGTTTTAGAACTACCCGTAACAAACAAAGTTATCTACTAAAATTTAAGCAGAATACGCACACACGCACACGCACTACAAGTAGGAAAAAAATGGCTCTGAGCACTATGGGACTTAACATCTATGGTCATCAGTCCCCTAGAACTTAGAACTACTTAAACCTAACTAACCTAAGGACATCACACAACACCCAGCCATCACGAGGCAGAGAAAATCCCTGACCCCGCCGGGAATCGAACCCGGGAACCCGGGCGTGGGAAGCGAGAACGCTACCGCACGACCACGAGATGCGGGCAAGTAGGAAAAAAAGTGACAGAAGAGGTAGCTCTTCAGTTAGTATATACATAGCAGAACTATGCAAGAGTCACCAGGGTCCAACAAACTGTCCCAGGTGAATGTGACCAAACTGACAACATGTCATTGGCTTCAGGTTACGGACACAAGCCAATGACGCAAAAATAAAACTTGTACAGGCCAGACATTTTTGTGTAGGAAGAGTAACGTTCGTATGGGGCTAAACAAGAAAACGAACGCTTTCCGAAAGTTTCACTAGTACGATACTGTCGAAATGAATTATTGTAGTTTCATCTCAGTACGCGAAGTTGCTGCCAATGTAAGAACCTTTAACATCGCAGCGCGTCAGCAATCGTTAATATATTAAAAAACTAGAAACCCGCCTCGATTGCGTAAAAAGCACCTAGTGTTAAGTTTCGGCGTAGATAACTACACCTTCAGAACAATAAAACCCACAAGTGCCTAAGAAGACCTTTGTCAATGATTAAAAGAACACCACAGCTATGCATTTATAAACGAATAAAAGGGAAAAAAAAACAGTACATGTGTACAAAGTCTAAACCACTACTTATATTGATGGTGTAACCTCCACCTCACACCGGCCTATGTTCGATGGGCCATGACCCGCCATAAAATGAGTTTATGGCGGGTCATGGCCCATCGAACATAGGCCGGTGTGTGGTGGAGGTTACACCATTAAGTTAAGTACTGGTTTAGACTTTGTACACATGTACTGTTTGTGTTTTTCCCTTTTATTCGTTTATAAATGTATAGCTGTGGTGTTCTTTTAATCATTGACAAAGGTCTTCTTAGGCACTTGTGGGTTTTACTGTTCTGAAGAAGGTGTAGTTATCCACGCCGAAACCTAGATTAACACTAGGTGCTTTTTACGCAATCGAGGCGGGTTTCTAGTATTTTAATGTGCTACCAATATCTTTGCAGTTAACACACACATTTAAAGATGCTATAGGTCATTAAGTAAGGACTTTGTCACAACTGAGTTAAAACAGATTTACATTTTCTTAGGCATTTCAGTGAATATCTGAAGTGAACAGTTTACCTACATCGCTCTGTATGGCACTGAACTTACACTCCCTTGGGGCACAATTCTTGTTATTTTGGTCGATGTGTAACTAGTATCAGGTACTCTGCTTTGCAGCTGCGCTGTACGTACCATGAGGCCGAGCTGCCCTGGACAGAGGTTGGGCTCCACGAAACCGCCGTCGCCCTCGTCGTCGAGGCGCAGGCTGCGGCTCAGCTCGCTGGCCAAACACGACACCTCTGTCGGCGGCTCGGGGTCTGAAGCTTCCGCAGGCTCGCAATCCTCTCCCTCGCCCACAGCGCTGTCTTTGTCCGTGTCAGAGCTGTCGCCAGCAAGGCTGCAACCGTCATATTACGTAGAACGACACGTTTTAATGGGTCCAGTCGTGAACAGTAGCTTTCTTCACAGTATCACACAAATGCGATGTACTGAAGTGAGTGTACTTGACCGCTGGTAATTTATCAGCTCACTGAATGAATGACTTATTTTAAATTGAATCTTAATCGCAGTAATTTAACTCGAAAACTGAACACCAGATGCCATGGTGTAACGCCAGTAAGTTAATCTTCTCCAGAAAAACTAACACGAACAGAAACTGAACAGTTAAATTCCAGAGACTGATTTGATTCAGTTTATCGGCGAGATTCTTTGAGCTTATTCTCATCATGCATCGATCAATATGTAATTCGATCAATTATACAAAACGTGACACGCGATTCTCTCTGGGGTCGCTTTACGGACGATTAAGCTCCAGTGCCTTTAAGAAGCAGTGAACTGGAATGTGCTTGCGACATAATTACATTTACAGTCATCCCTATTCCAGGAAACAGAACGTGACGTGTTTTAAACTGCTTTAAGACAGAGCCCATCGGACCAGATACAATTATGTCACATAACACAAGCGGGGCATCTGTCTGGCTTCATTACAAAAACCAAATTATATAAATATAAGGCTTATGTGAATTGGCTCTGAGCACTATGCGACTTAACTTCTGAGGTCATCAGTTGCCTAGAACTTAGAACTAATTAAACCTAACCAACCTAAGGACATCACACACATCCATGCCCGATGCATGATCCGAACCAGACCGAAGCGCCTAGAACCGCATGGCCACACTGGCCGGCGCTTATGTTAATTAATTATTCTAAAAAATACGTTTTTCAGACTTTACCATTACAATAAAACAATTATTTTACGTAAAATTTAACAGCAAATGACCAAATCATCAAATTTTAAATATCCCTTTTATAAGCACAGGTAAAATAAACATTTTGCAACAGACCTATTCATGGAGGGAAGTTACTGAAAGACAACAATTCTGAATTTTAAAAATATTGTAGAAGGTAATCTCTCTGATGATATGTACCACTTTTTCGGTTTTCTTGTGATACAGTTCTGGAGTTCTCTGTACAGAATTTGTATAATTCTGCTGAATTCCACGAGAAATAGTTACGATCAAAATTCTCAATAGCTCCCAAGAGCTCTATAGATAGCCCTAAAGGCATTTTCTTGTTGAGATAGTTTGTAAGAAAAATTAAATATACCGACAAACGTCTGCAACTACTGTGTACAAATTTCTTCGATTTTTAGTCCGCCTCGGTAGC
Organism: Schistocerca americana; assembly: GCF_021461395.2. Lineage (NCBI taxonomy): Eukaryota > Metazoa > Arthropoda > Insecta > Orthoptera > Acrididae > Schistocerca > Schistocerca americana. The sequence goes on from NC_060130.1 coordinate 340,860,865, forward strand.
TACGCGGTCAGCGCTGTGTATTGCTAAGCGAAGGGGCCAGTGTTCCATTCCCGGCCGGGCCGGAGATTTTCTCCGCTCGGGGACTGTTGTCCTTACTTTTGTATCGTCATAATTGACATTACTATTGAGATTGCTCAGTGGGTAGGGCCCAAAAGCCAAAAATTTGATATAAAAAAATTTTCGATTATATTTTCGATCCGATATCGGCCATGACATCAGACAGTTTTTGGAAGACAGGGTGAAACAGAGTAAAGACAATGCCTGTGTCATCGATCACTTTAAATTCCTTAAAACCCAGGAGACGTTTCAATTCTGGCACACTACGCATTTTTGTGGATATTATGGTTCATAAATATCAGTAACAGCGTCGACTGCATAAGACCGCAAACTGACTGAGCATAAGCACACCGTTCAAACAAACTTGAGTAGTATTGTCGCTTAAGATCCCTGTATAATCCTTAGTTAAAGCTTTCTATGTTTTCTGTTACCTACTTCTTTACGAACAAGCTTTAAAGGTACGTCATCAAAATCTTTGGCTTTTATTTTAACAGAATTAGACGATATTCTTCTGTTTAGTAAATATTCTGTATCTTATGTGGTCATCACCTCCTTCCAAACGTGAAAACGTTCGTAGCCTCCAATACATAGAAGACAACCGCGAACTGTTACCGCAGCATCTCTATAATCATTCAGATTGTAGAATGCTTCGCATTCGCAAATTAAATGTACGTAACCACGATCATTAAATCGCTGCAAAATCTACCTCTGCCACAATTTTACTTTAATTGTCTTACTTCAGTTAGACAACTAAATACTACGTAACCTTGCACAGACGGCTGACCAGTTGGGGGCAGGACCCGAGAACAAAGTTTTCAGAGTTAGAATAATGGTTTAAATGACCATTTTAGGTAGAGTTCTCCGAGTCCTATCCAGAACTCGGACGTGAACTGCTCTACGAATTTGTTTTTTTTTTTTTTTATGCAGTCAACGTGAGTCCCTCTCATTACTGTATTTAACTAAAACTACTACCTGCACAGAAAAAGTCATTAGGGCTTAAGACAGAACTCTTGGGTGGTGGTGATGTGGGGTGAGGGGGACGCTCGACATCATGGTCATCAGCACCCTGACTAAAAGTCAACATGAAATCTCATGGGTGGAGACGAAGGCTCTCTCCACATGCGGAGCAGTTGAGAACGTACTGAAGTCTGCCGTCCTTCCTCCCCGCCCCCCCCTCCCCCCACTGGTTCACAAAATTTCACCACTCTTAACACTGGTATCGGTATCTGCTAGGATGGTGGGCAGATCTCCAGCAAGACCGAAGGCTGCCCTAATATCAATATACAGGACACACGTATCCACAATATGCTGAACTGAAAGCGGCAAGCCACAAACTTCGCAGAATGGTGGATCCTGCCGCCGGAGGAGGAAGCCATGTGTGAAAGGGCTATGCCCGATGTGCAGTCTGGTAAGCAAAACCTCCTAGATGCGGTGAGGCTGACACGAAGTCCGCCAAGCCTTTGTGGTAGATTTGAGCAACCGCAGTTTGTTGTCTGACACCTGACACCATTCAGTCTCCCAATGACGCATGATGCATGCTTTAAATTGTTAAAATGGCTTTGAGCACTATGGGACTTAACAGCTGAGGTCATCAGTCCTCTAGAAGTGAGAACTACTTAAACCTAACTAACCTAAGGACATCACACATACCCATGCCCGATGCAGGATTCGAACCTGTGACACACACACACACACACACACACACACACACACACACACACACACACACACAACTAGGCTGGTCCTAAAGGCTCCAGTCGATATCCGAATGCCCTCATGGTGGACAGCATCTAACATCCGGAGGTAGGAAGGACGGGCCAATCCGTACACCACGCTGCCATAGTCTAAGCTTGACCGAATAAATGCCCCATAAAATTGCAGGAGCCAGGACCTGTCAGCTCCCCACGTTTTTCCGCCAAGGCATTTCAAAATGTTCAACAACCGGAAGTCCTTTGTTTGTAGGTCTTTCAGGTGTGGGAACCATGTTAATTTAGACTCAAATAATAAACCCAAAACGAGCACTGTGTCTTGAAAACGTAAAATATGTCCCCTATTGTAAGCTCTGGTTGGTTAAAATTCCGACGAGCACGATTAAAATTGACACACAGTCTTCTCAGGTGAGAACCGAACACCAATTGTCTGTGTCCAGGTTTCCAGCCCCCTAATGGTCAGCTGTAGCTGTCTCGTCGTCGTCGTAATATCAGGGGAGAGTAGAAGATTGCAAAGTCATCCACAAACAAACAGCATTTGATAGGGCTCCTGACTGTGGAGAAAATGCCATTGATAGCGATGGCAAACAATGTGACACTGCCCCGGAGCACACCGTTCTCCTGAACAAAGCAACCAGACATGGCATCGCTAACGCGACAGCGAAAACGCCGGTCCTCGAGAAAGGACTGGATCAGAAGCGGCAGGCGTCCACGTAGTACCCATTCATGAAGTTGGCGAAGGATGTTGTACCTCCAAGTCGTGTGATATGCTTTTTAGAGGTCAAAAAACACACAAACTAAATGGTTTCGGCGTAAGGAGGACTCCTGTATCGCCATCTCCAGTAGAATTACGTTTTCAAGAGTGGAACGGTAGCGCCTGAAACAGCACTGGGAGCTAGTCACGTGGTCTCGGGACTCAAGCAGCCAGACAAGGCGGCGGTTGACCATGCGTTCAAGAGTCTTACCCATAACACTGGTAAGAGCGACACTCCGATAACTGTTAGGGGCGCTACTGTCCTTGCCTGGTTTCCAGAATGTAATTAATATTGCCTCCTTCCAAGTCGTGGGGTACTTTCCATCAAACCAGATCTGATTGAAACAAGAGAGGAGCTGACCTTTCACTTCAGAGCACAGATGAAGCATGGTATAATGGATCTCATCAGGTCCTGGAGCAGTGTCTCTGGCTGCAGATAAAGCTGATTCCAGTTCCCACATGGAGAATGGAAGGTTGTAGACTCATTCATTCATTCATTCATTCATTCATTCATTCTTCTGCAGTCCGACGCAATACCTCAACAGTACGAGCTTGTCTGGATGACTTAATAACAGTAAAGAAGTTTTCAGCTAAAACGTGAGCCATTTCTTCTGGCATGCCTACCAAGACCCCATTATTTGAAAAGGCCATAAGGGGATGTGGACTACCCTTCCCTGAAATCCGTCTTATTGATTCCCAAACGTGAGCAGCGGAAGTGGACCGATTAATGGAAGTCGTGAATTCCCTCCAGGAAGCCCTCTTCCGTTCTTTGATCACTCGCCTTGCATGTTTTCTCGCAGACCTGAAAGCATGAAGATTTTTCTGTAGTTGGAAGCTGTTTGAAGTTCCACAGAGCTGTCCATCTGGCTCTGATTTGCCAACCGACAGTCGTCATTTCACCAAGGTACAGGCCATCATCGGAGGTGGTTACTAGACCTGGGGATGGACTCTGCGGCAGCCCTTTGGATCGCGTGAGTGATATTGGCCACTGCCTCCTGTACACAATCCTTTCGTTCAAAAATAGCCTGTCGACTGTACTGTAACCAATTTGCCCTTTGTATCTGCCACCTGTGTGGTCTCCTGCTGGTCACTGTCTTAGGCGGCAGACGAATCCACACTGAGAAGTGGTCACTAGAATGTAAATCTGGAGCCACTTCCCACTGAACTGAGACTGCAATAGCTGGGGAACAAAAAGATCAACAGCTGAAAAAGACCCTGTAGCTGTGGAAAAGTGAGTCATTTGACCCCCGTTTAGAAGGTAGATATCCTCAAAAACGGACGAGTCACTCGATCATCCGATCCCTGGAGCAAGAGGTAGCCGAGCCCCATGGCACATTGTGGGCATTGAAGTCCCCCACTATGGGGAATGGGCATGGGAGTGTCTGAAAGAGGTCTGCCGGTGCATCCGCATCTGAAGCGTCATTGGGGGGCAGGTACAAAGAACAGACTGTGATAGTAGAAGGTGTGAGAACTTGCACAGCAATGGCTTGCATGGTCGTAGCAAGAGGGACACAAGACGAATGGCATCTGTGATGAAGGAAAATAGCCACTCCACCACTCCACCTTTAGCCCTGTCTCCATTAGTACTGCCCTTCTGGTGTATGTGGTAGCCCCGTAATGCAGGTAGAGGTAGAGAAAGAGAGATATGCTTCTCTTTTAAGCAGATGCAGAAAGGTTTATCCTGGACCAGCAGCTGTAATTCTTCCAAATGTGAGCGATATACATTCAAATTCCACTGCAAAACCCAAGTCCCTATGGAAGCCATTGGTTAGCGATGGTGGTTCTTTTCTTTCTCCCTCAGAAGCTGTGATTTACTGGGGAGGTCAGGGAGAACGTTAGCCGGTTCCGTGCTCTCTGGTTCCTCCGATTAGAAGTCCATATCCTCAAGAGTATAGTCGCCATCAGAAAGTGAGAGAGCTCGTCGACCCGAAGATTTACCTATCGCTTTCTTGGATTAGGTTGGCTGGTTTAAAAGAGGACGGAAGGGACCAAACTAAGAGGTCATCGGTCCCTTGTTCCTAATAAAACAATGCCACAGGTGTGAGAAGAAAACGGATGAAACATGTAACACAAAACGGAAAGAAAGGAAAAGCCGCAAGAACGAAAGGAAGGCAATGAACACTACAATGAACAAAAGAGAACAAGAAAACAACAGAGACGCTAGAAACACAAGAGAGTAAAACATGAAAGCAGATTACAGATGCTGGCCAACCACGAGAATAAAAATGGAAAGCCAGCCACTCTGCAATACATTAAAACCTCCACACTAAAAGCACTAGTGTGGAGTACAGAAAGGGACAAATGACAAGCGCTAAAACCTACATGAAAGTATAAAACCTACTGTCACGGATAAAACGTAAAACTAAAGCTGCTGTGGAGGCATTGTCGACTGACACCGAATGCAGGGTGCTGGGAAAGTTAAAAGTCTGCCATAGAGCGACTGAAAGTGGGCAGTCCAGCAAGAGGTGTACGACTGTCATTTGGGAGCCACAGCGACACTGAGGTGGGTCCTCGCGAAGGAGTAGGTAACCATGTGTTACCCACACATGGCAATTGTGGAGCCATCAGAGGACAACTGATTCCATGCGAGTGGCCTGCGTGGAAGACTTCCACACATTCATAGTCTCCTTCATGACACACAGTTTGTTGTGCGTGCTGTTATGCCATTCCGTCTCACAAAGCCGGAAAACTCAGCGGTGTAAGACAGAACGCAGCTCAGCTTCGGAGATGACTATCTCCAAAAGCGGTTTCCGCGTCGCCTGTTTCACCAGCCTGTCTGCAAGTTCGTTGCCGGGGATTCCGACGTGTCCTGGGATCCACACAAACACCACAGAACTGCGGGACTGTTCCAGGGCATAGATGGACTCCTGAATGGACACTACCAGAGGGTGGCGAGGATAGCATTGGTCGATAGCTTGTAGGCTGCTCAATGAGTCAGTACACAGGAGGAATGACTCGCCAGGGCATGAGCGGATGTTCAAAATCACGAGATATGGCCGCCAGCTCTGCAGTGAAAACACTGCAGCTAACTGGCAAGGAGTGGTGCTCAATATGTCATCCATGAACATATGCGAAGCCTACGTGATCATTCGCCATTGAACCGTCGGTGTAAACCGCTTCAGGGCCGTGAAACATGTGAGAATCGAGAGGAAATGACAGCGGAGAGCGGCGGGGTTAACGGAGTCCTCAGCGTCATGCAAAAGGTCCAGACGAAGCTGCGGCTGAGGTGTACACCATGGAGGAGTACGTGAACGGACCGCAAGTAGAGGAGGTAAGAGGAAGGACTCCAGTTCGGAGAGAAGAGACCGCACGCGAACCGCAATCATTACCCCGATCTGGGCCGCCGATGCGGGAGATGGACGCCCGCGGGAGGGAAAAGGAGACGGTTAATCGGATGCTCAGGGGAAATATGAATGTGTGCAACGTAACTGGCGAGCAGTTGCGCACGTCTTATCTGCAGCGCAGGGACACCAGCCTCGTCCTAAAACCTCCCGTCGCTAATCCAACCCCACAGTGGTGGATAGGGTCGAGTAAATGCAATGCTGAAGGCGCTGATGAACCGTCAACCACACTCCCATAGTCAATTCGGGATTGGACAAGGGGTCTTTTTTTTGTTTTGGTTTTAGGGCGCAAAACTGCTATGGTCATTAGCGCCCGGTCCGTGACTTAGGAAACAGTAAAAACCGCAAAGGGAAACCACCAGCAATGGGAACGAAACTCAAAAAATTGGAGAAACTAAAAGCAGAAGGAAGGCTTAAAAATCCACTACAGAAAGGGGTTGGTTGTCCCCCCCAAAAAAGCTTCAAATGACTGACGTCATTTCACTGGCACTAATGAACTCGAGAACGTGATCGGCCGAGCGCGTGTCATCTGCTAAAATTGACGATATATCAGGCGACAGCTGTAGACGGGCGCGTAACGGAGTAAAATAGGGGCACTCAATTAAAAGGTGTCTTACCGTCCACAGCTGAGAGCAGTGGAGACAGAGTGGGGGAGGATCGCCGCTTAAAAGATATCGATGGCTAAAAAGACAGTGCCCTATCCGGAGTCTAGTTAAAATTACCTCCTCCCGACGACGCGTTCGGGAGGAAGAGGTCCAAGCACAAGGAAGAGCTTTCACGTCCCGCAATTTATTATGGGGAAGTGTCGACCAATGTGCGTGCCATAAAAGAACAACACGACGACATAAAAAGCTCCGTAGATCGGCGAAGGGAATCGATTGAATAGCTGGCCGAAGAAGAGAGACTGCAGCGTTGGCCGCAATATCGGCCGCCTCATTTCCACCGATACCAACGTGTCCCGGGAGCCAGAGGAACGCCACCGAGACGCCCCCAGGTGGAGCAAGCGCAGACAGTCCTGAATCCGGTGGACCAGAGGGTGCACAGAATAAAGAGCTTGGAGACTGAGGAGAGAGCTGAGAGAATCTGAGCAGATAACGTACTGTATCCGCTGATGGCAGCGGATGTAGTGGACAGCCTGGAGAACAGCGTAAAGCTCCGCAGTATAAACCGAACACTGGTCGGGAAGCCGAAATTGGTTTGGGGTGTCGCCAACAATATAGGCACTCCCTACACCTAACGATGTTTTCGAGCCATCAGTGTAAATAAATGTGGCTTCCTTCATCTGTGCACGTGGAGCAGCAAATGCCCGACGATAAACAAGTGAAGGGGTACCATCCTTGGGAAATTGACAAAGGTCACGGAGCAGGCAGATCTGGGGACGGAGCCAACACGGTGCTGTACCCCAAGTAGTCAAGAAGGTCTTAGGGAAGCGGAAGGAAAGAGAATGGAGCAGTTGACGGAAGCGGACTCCCGGTGGTAGTAGGGAGAAGGGGCGGCCTGCATACCCTACATCAAAGGAGGCGTCGAAAAAAATGTCATGGGCTGGATTAGCAGGCATGGAAGACAGATGGCTAGCGTAACGACTCAGAAGGACTGCTCGCCTATTGGACAGCGGAGGTTCAGCAGTCTCAGCATAAATACTTTCCACAGGGCTGGTGTAAAAAGCTCCAGACACTAAACGTAATCCACGGTGGTGGATAGAGTCGATACGACGAAGAATAGACGGCCGAGCAGAGGAGTAGACTATGCTTCCATAATCAAATTTCGAGCGCACTAAGGCGCGATAGAGGCGGAGAAGGACCACTCGGTCCGCTCGCCAAGAGGTACCATTCAGGACACGGAGGGTGTTGAGCGATCGCAGACAGCGAGCCGAGAGATAGGAAACGTTGGAGGACCAGCACACTTTTCTGTCAAACATAAAACCCAAGAATTTAGCGACGTCCGAAAACGGAAGGTTGACAGGTCCTAGATGTAAGGAGGGTGGCAGAAACTCCTTACGACGCCAAAAATTAACACAAACGGTCTTACTGGGAGAAAAACGGAAGCCGGTTTGGGTGCTCCAAGAGTAGAGGCGATCGAGACATCCTTGAAGACGTCGTTCAAGAAGGATGGTCCGTTGAGAGCTGTAGTAGATCGCAAAATCGTCCACAAAAAGGGAGCCCGAGACATCATGAAGGAGGCAATCCATAATTGGATTTATGGCAATAGCAAACAGTACAACACTTAGCACGGAGCCCTGGGGTACCCCGTTTTCTTGGGAGAAAGTACGGGAGAGAGTAGTGTTCACCCGCACTCGAAATGTGCGCTCTGACAAATTCGCGAAGAAAAAGGGGCAGCCGACCTCGAAAGCACCAAGAGAACAGTGTGCGGAGGATGCCTGTCCTCCAACAGGTATCGTATGCTCTCTCCAGATCAAAAAATATTGCTACTGTTTGGCGTTTCCGGAGAAAATTGTTCATGATACAAGTGGAGAGAGCAACAAGATGGTCAACTGCAGAACGATGCTTTCGGAAACCGCATTGGGCAGGTGTCGAAAGACTGCGGGACTCCAGCCACCAAGCTAAACGGCAATTCACCATACGCTCCAAAACCTTACATACACTACTCGTGAGAGAAATGGGGCGATAGCTAGAGGGGAGATGTTTGTCCTTTCCAGGTTTCGGAACGGGAACGACGATAGCTTCCCGCCATCGTCTGGGAAAAGTACTGTCGGTCCAAATTCGATTATAAATGCGAAGGAGGTAACGCGGACTATGGGTTGATAAATGCAGCAACATTTGGATGTGGATACCATCCGGTCCTGGGGCGGAGGAGCGAGAAGAAGAGAGTGCATGTTGTAGTTCCCACATGGAGAAAACAGTATTATAGCTTTCGCGATTTTGAGAGAAGAAAGCAAGAGGTTGCACTTCCACTGCACGTTTGTTCGGGAGAAACGCTGGCGGGTAATTTGAAGAACTCGAAATCTCAGCAAAGTGCTGACCCAATGAATTAGAAATTGCGACGGGGTCCACTAATGTATCATGCGCGACAGTGAGCCCAGAGACCGGGGAGAAACTAGGCGCGCCTGATAACCGTCGAAGCCGACTCCAAACTTCCGAGGAGGGAGTGAAGGTGTTAAATGAGCTAATAAAGAATTTCCAGCTTGCCTTATTGCTATCGCGGATGACACGACGGCATCGCGCACGGAACTGCTTATAGCGGATACAGTTGGCCAAAGTAGGATGGTGGCGGAAAACGCGGAGAGCACGTCGCCGCTCACGTATTGCATCACGGCATGCCTCGTTCCACCAAGGAACTGGGGGGCGCCGGGGCAATGCGGAGGTGCGTGGTATTGAACGTTCCGCAGCTGTAAGAATAACGTCTGTAATATGTGTGACCTCATCGTCGACGCTAGGAAAGTGACGGTAATCGAATGTCGCTAGAGACGAAAAAAGTGTCCAATTGGCTTGGGCAAACTTCCAGCGTCGCGGGCGCATATATGGCAGTTGAGGCTGCAGTCGAAGGACACATGGAAAGTAGTCACTCGATTGTGTATCATCAAGGGCGAACCATTCGAAGCGCCGAGCTAGCGGAACAGTACCGACCGCAAGGTCCAAATGAGAAATTTGTCGTGGAGGCAGATAAATATGTAGGGACCCCAGTGCTGAGGCAAACTAGATCCGCTTGGTGGAAGACGTCTAGGAATAGTGAGCCACGTGGACAAGGATGTGGAGATCCCCAAAGCGGGTGGTGGGCATTGAAGTCCCCAACCAGCAAATTGGGGGGTGGAAGCTGATCAAGAAGATGAAGGAGATCAGCTCGTGCCATTGGTGTGGACGATGGAATGTATACAGTACAAAGAGAAAAGGTATATCCAGAAAGGGAAAGACGGACAGCGACAGCTTGGAAGGAATTGTTTAAGTGGATTGGGTGATAATGGAGAGTATCATGGAGAAGAATCGTGAGTCCTCCATGGGCTGGAGTGCCTTCAACAGAGGGGAGATCAAATCGGACGGACTGAAAATGGGGGAGAACAAAGCGGTCATGTGGACGCAGCTTTGTTTCCTGAAGACAGAAGATGACCGGCGAGTAGGATCGTAAGAGGATCGACAATTCATCCCGATTGGCTCGAATACCGCGGATATTCCAGTGGATAATGGACATAGGGTGAACAGAAAATGGAGGAATGTGACCAAGGTTGCCGTCAACTCAACGACTGCTCAGAGCTTGCGACCGACAGCATGGAATGGCATTCAGCCGAAGGCAGAAGATCCTGATCCATAGGTTGTTCAGGAGCAGCTCCTGCCACCAGCGATCGGCCGGTTGATCGGCCGCCAGCAGTGCGCCTCGGCGACACAGAAGATGGCTGAGGGCGATTTCCGCCAGGTGGTGCTGTAGATGAGACACGCCTTGGCGGAGAAGGAGATCAACTGGGTTTCTTATTAGCCTTCTTGGAAATATGATGTTTGGATGAAGGAGGAACCGATGGTTGTGAAGTTGGGTTACATAAAAAATCTTCACGAGTATGCTCTTTTCGAAGACTTGGTGTCTGACTTTTGAGCTCGAGATTTAGCGGAACTCGATGAAGGTTGACCCGTAGAGTGGGCAGGCAAAAGTGGTGAGGTTGAACGGGCGATCTTTGCGCTGGCCAATCTGACGACCATGGCACTAAAGGTGAGGTCACAAGTCTGCGCCTCCTTTGTTGGCCGAGGAGAAGCAAGGACAGTGCTGTATTTTCCTGTCTGAGGCACGGTGGGCTGTCGGCTGGCGAATAATTTTCGAGCAGCGAAGGTCGACACCTTTTCCTTCACTCTCATTTCCTGGATGAGCTTTTCGTCTTTAAAAATGGGGCAATCTCGAGAGGAAGCAGCGTGGTCACCCATACAGTTGGTGCAGCGAGGGGATGGAGGTGGACAAGCACCCTCATGGGTATCCTTGCCACACGTAACACATTTGGCTGGATTGGAACAGGACTGGCTGGTGTGATTGAACCGCTGACACCGATAGCAACACGTAGGGTTTGGGACGTAAGGGCGAACGGAAATCCTCATAGCCTGCTTTGATTTTCGATGGGAGTTGAACTTTGTCAAATGTCAAGAAGACAGTGTGGGTTGGAATGATGTTCGTGTCAATCCTTTTCATAACTCTAGGAACAGCCGTTACGCCCTGGTCAGACAGGTAGTGCTGAATTGCGTCGTCAGACAATCCATCGAAGGAGCATGTATGATCGACTCCACGCGAGGAATTTAAAGTACGATGCGGTTCCACCCGGACAGGTAAGGTGTGGAGAAGTGAAGTACGCAGCAATTTTTGTGCCTGGAGGGCACTGACTGTTTCTAACAACAGGGTGCCATTCCGTAATCTGGAACAAGACTTTACAGGACCTGCAATTGAGTCGACACCTTTCTGGATAATGAAAGGGTTGACCATGGAGAAGTCGTGACCATCAGACCGAGAAACAACGAGGAACTGTGGCAACGATGGAAGAACTGTCTGTGGCTGAGACTCAATGAACTTCCGCTTGTGAGCGGACATAGTGGAAGGTGAGGAAACCATTGCGGAAGAATCCCCCATGATTACCGGGGTCTCCGATGGCGCGCTCCTCCCTTGTGGGGGCCCTCTCTGAGGGCACTCCCGCCTTAGGTGATTGTTCACACCTCAGGTCACACCTCCCGACAAACGGACAGAGGGACCAATCGGCACTTTCGGAAGGTATCAGCTCGGGTAATCACCCCTCCCTGGGCCTGGCCATTACCAGGGGGTACGTACATGTCCTACCTGTCTACCCAGGGCGGAGAATTACGCGTTACCCCGTCACTGGCTATGCCCGAAAATGCGTGGGTCGGCCTTCAGACATTCACAGGGAGGAAGAAAGAGAAAGGGAAAAACAAGGAAAGGGAAAGGAAAGAAGAGAGGTCTCAAACGCCGCAGCAGAGAAAAGGGTAAAGAGAAGAAGTAAGGAAAATAGAAGGACAAAGGAAGGATGAAGACATACAAGCAGAGAAGGCGAAAAAGGCGTTAAATTTACAAGCGTCCATCTCCAGACGTAGGCACAAACCATACTCCCAGAGGGGGAGAAAGGGAAGGAAAGAGCCAGAGGTGAGGGGAGGGGAGGTGAAGATGGGGGATAGGGAAGGATGCGGAAAAGGAAGGCATGCAGCCCGGAAAGGAAGGAGGGCCACATTAGCTCGGGGTCCCGTGCTCGCTACGCACGTATCCACGAAAGAGTTGTGGACCCCCTGGGGGGGGGGGGGGGGGGCAAGGGCTCTGTAGAGCTGCAGCAGCGCAGAGCGACCAGCACCCTAATTGGTGTTGCTCAATCAATGGAGGACATTGAGGTGCTTCCAGCACTTCTGCTTAAGCTGACGAAGATGAGGGAAGTGAGGGAGCCAAGTCAATCGAACTTCGAAAACCAGTCCTAGGAATTGATATGTCTCCACTACAGTGAGTGGAGCGTCATTAAGGTAAAGTGCAGGTTCCGGATGAACCGTACGAGGCCGACAGAAGTGCATGACCCACGACTTTGCGGCTGAAAACTGGAAGCCATATGCTAGAGCCCATGACTGCACGTTGTGGATGGCTCCCTGGAGGCGCCGCTCAACAACAACAGTACTGGAGCAGCAGTACGAAATGCAGAAGTCGTCTGCATACAGAGAAGGTGGGACAGAGGGCCCGACAGCTGCTACTAGACCGTTAATGGCCACTAAAAATAGAAACACTCAATACAGAGCCCTGTGGTACTCCATTCTCGTGGATATGGATGGAACTATGGGAGTCACTAACTTCGATACCAAAAGTACGGAGCGACAAGAAGTTTTGGATAAAAATCAGGAGTGATACCCGGAGACGCCACTCTTATAATGTGTCAAGGATATGATGTCGCCAAGTCTTGTAGTATGCTTTACGCAAGTCAAAAAAGATCAGGTGTTGTCCCCTGGAAAATACTGTTTGGATAGCAGACTCGATGGACACAAGATTGTCAGTGGTAGAGTGACCCTGGCAGAAGCTGCCCTGACATGGAGCCAGCAAGCCACGTGACTCCAGGACCCAGCCTAACCGCTGACATACCATACGTTCAAGCACCTTACAAAGAACGTTGGTGACGCTGATGGGCCGGTAGCTATCCACATCAAACGGGTTTTTAACGGGTCTGATCACCGGAATGATGGTGCTCTCCCGCCATTGCGATGGAAAGACACTATCACACCAGATCTGGTTGAAGATGTCGTTTGCAGTCAGATGAGAGATGTTTAATCATCTGGCTGTGGATGCGATCAGGCCCAGCAACCGTGTCGGGGCAATGTGCAAGGGCACTGAGGAATTCCCACTCTCTAAATGGGGCGTTACAGGCTTCACTGCAGCATGTAGTGAATGAGACGACGTTCTCTCGGAGTTAATTGCCCGGCAAAGAGCCCGGCAAAGAGCCCGGCAAAGAGCCCGGCAAAGAGCCCGGCAAAGAGCCCGGCAAAGAGCCCGGCAAAGAGCCCGGCAAAGAGCCCGGCAAAGAGCCCGGCAAAGAGCCCGGCAAAGAGCCCGGCAAAGAGCCCGGCAAAGAGCCCGGCAAAGAGCCCGGCAAAGAGCCCGGCAAAGAGCCCGGCAAAGAGCCCGGCAAAGAGCCCGGCAAAGAGCCCGGCAAAGAGCCCGGCAAAGAGCCCGGCAAAGAGCCCGGCAAAGAGCCCGGCAAAGAGCTGTACCTAGTGGTGTAGACTACTCCTTCCATTGTTTGATATGGTAGCGAACATGGGCATGGAGCAGTTTAAAGGCTATGAGGTGCTCCAGGGGAGGGTGCCACTCATGTCGCTGTAGAGCGTGCTGACACACTTTAATTACTTCAGCAACTTCTGGCGACCACCAAGGGACAGCCTTACGCATCGTGCACCCTAAAGAGCGAGGGATCGCGTTTTCTGCCACAAAAACAATTGTGCTAATCACCTGCTCAACCATCACATGGATATACTTGGAAGGAGAGACAGCATTGGTCGTATATTTTTGTTTATTATCGCAAAATCGATTTTCGGTCACTTAGTGACCATCTTCAGTGCTAGAAGTTAAAAATTTTTTTCACATTACGATCAGAGAGTATAAAACAGAAAATCACAATTACATCTGCATATGAACATAACACTTGCTAGGAAAATACCTGTAATATGTAACTTAAATTAGTAAGCACTGGTGTCAATAAGTTTACGGCGATCACTTAGACTGAGGTCGCTGTTTACATGCACTTTTTCAGCAGACCTCGGTGTGGCGGGGCTTGACACGCCCTCTATGGGACATGTGTCACGTGAAGACATAGTATTACTGGTTTTGCGAGATATTAACACTAAATAACTTTTGTGCATTTGTGAATCGTGCAGTAATTCAAATTTAAAATGTACGTACAACACATAGCAGACGAAGGGGGAAGGAAATATCTAAAATACATTAGCGTATTGTTTTTTTTAAAAAACAAACTCAAACATAAAACAGATCGATGATAAGTTGTCGGAGTGCAGGACATATAAAAGAGCAAAAGATAATGAAAAAGAATAATAAATGAATAACATGAAATGAGGTGTAACACAGGTTTTTTAAAAAAACATAATACCCACCATCTGGCGTGGGAAGTTAGAAGTACAACGTTCGTGATATACGTAAAATGTTACGTTAAGACTAAGGAGTCAAATATATAAAAAATAATAACAGTACGAAACTGCCATTACTTAATAATTAAAATGCCGTGAAACACACCTACAAACATTTTTGTAATGAACATTGTGTTTCACGGCATTTTAATTATTAAGTAATGGCAGTTTCGTACTGTTATTATTTTTTATATATTTGACTCCTTAGTCTTAACGTAACATTTTACGTATATCACGAACGTTGTACTTCTAACTTCCCACGCCAGATGGTGGGTATTATGTTTTTTTTAAAAAACCTGTGTTACACCTCATTTCATGTTATTCATTTATTATTCTTTTTCATTATCTTTTGCTCTTTTATATGTCCTGCACTCCGACAACTTATCATCGATCTGTTTTATGTTTTATAAGTTTTTTTTAAAAAACAATACGCCAATGTATTTTAGATATTTCCTCCCCCCTTCGTCTGCTATGTGTTGTACGTTCATTTTAAATTTGAATTACTGCACGATTCACAAATGCAGAAGAGTTATTTAGTATTAATATCTCGCAAAACCAGTAATACTATGTCTTCACGTGACATGTCACATAGAGGGCGTGTCAAGCCCCGTCCCACCGAGGTCTGCTGAACAAGTGCATGTAAACAGCGACCTCAGTCTATGTGATCGCCGTAAGCTTATTGACACCAGAGCTTACTAATTTAAGTTATATATTACAGGTATGTTCCTAACAAGTGTTATGTTCATATGCAGATGTAATTGTGATTTTCTGTTTTATACTCTCTGATCGTAATGTGAAAAAAAATTTTAACTTCTAGCACTGAAGATGGTCACTAAGTGACCGAAAATCGATTTTGCGATAATAAACAAAAATATACGACCAATGCTGTCTCTCCTTCCAAGTATACCCATTATCTGGTCGTAGTGCACAGGACACTATGGAGTCGCCAATCAATAAACATCACATGGATGTTATTGTGTGAGGGTGATTCAGCGGTGACAAAGGTGAAAGTTCCCCAGTCCGCCGTGTTCAAAGTCCATCTGGTTAGGCGTCCACGTGCCTGACGCTGGGGCAGTGACGGGAAGACGGGGAAGTGGTCACTACCACACAAGTCGTCACGTGCTCTCCAGTGGAAAGATGGGAGAAGTCCTGGGCTGCAAATAGATAAATCAATGCCCGACTAACTATCACGCAACAGTAAAGTTTCGACATCTCTGCCTCAGCCAGTAAGCATGGTGCCACCCCCACATGGCGTTATGGGCATTAAAATCTCCCAGAAGTAGGAAAGGTTTAGGGACTTGATCAATCAGTGCAGCTAATATATTCAGGGGTATTGCACCATCTGGAGGACGATATACATTGCAAACAATTATTTCCTGCGTCGTCCTTATTCTGACAGCCACAGCTTCAAGAGGGGTTCGAAGTGGCACATGTTCACTACAGACATAGTTTAGAACGTAAACACAAACACCTGACACACTATTATAGTCGCTGCGGTTCCTGTAATATCCTTATATCTGCAAAGTGCAGGGGTCCGCATTGCAGGGAACCAGGTTTCCTGGAGGGCAATGCAGATAGCATGTGTGAAGCTTAACAGTTGCCATAGCTCAACCAGGCGGTGGAAAAAACCGCCGCAATTCCACTAGAAGATGACATCGTGAGACTGGGAAGGCATGGGACATTCAATGAGACAGTTTACACCTCAGTCACCTGCTGCCACAGATTTATTGCCTGAGCCGTCTATGTCCATTGTGTCTGAGGGTCTGGCGAGATCTAGGTCATCAGCAGACGCCAAAATCTCCACCCCAGCTGCAGAGCTTGTAGGTATTGGTGGTGTGGGTGCCACCGCAATTTCCTTGGTCTTAGGGGTTTTCTTTTTAGATTTCTCTCGCTGCTCCTTGGGTTTCCCTGGCTGGAAGGACTTCACTGAATCAGTCTCCGGGACTGAGGATGAGCGTGACGCCCTACGACCAGGTGCTTTTGGGCTCTACAGCCACTGGCAGGTGTCATCTTTCCCACTAGAGGAAACCTGGGAAGGGAGTGACCCAAGGGAACCCTTCCTAGCGAGAGAAGCCAAAGAAGACTTACGCTTCTCCGGCTTAGAAGTGCGGACAGACGTCGCCACCGATGGTTTGGTGGGGGGGGAGGGATGTTCCTCCTGAAGTAGATGGTGCAGGAGGGAAATACCCCACCATCAAAGGGGCAGGTGTCCTCTTCCAGCTCTGAGAGGTAACCTTGTTTGGTGAAGCTGATGGTGCCAGAACTGTTGTAGCAGCGGCGTAAAACGATGTCATACACACAGGATGAAGGGATTCAAATTTTTTATTGGCCTCAGTGTAGGTCAGTCTGTCAGCATTCTTTTACTCCATGATTTTCCTTGAAACTGCGGTTTCATCATCATGAAAGATTCTCCATCAGCTCTCTAACATACAAGGTACCAGGGTGAGTAAGATCCGCTGCCATCCTTACCCTGACGTTCCTCCCATGGTGTGGCCAGGGAGGGGAACGATTTGGGGTCGTAATTCTGTGCGCTGAATTGAGCTCGTGATTGCTTAGAGACTGCTGGTGTTTCACCACCAGCAAGAGATGGACTACGCTTCATCCCGTGTCATCCACCCTGATGCCACCCACTCCGACCAGGGGCCCTCCCCACAGGCGCTACCCAGCCGCAGCAAAGGCCACATGGCAGGATGGCCATTACCGGGAGTCCCAATGCCCCAGGGGGATGGTCATCTACTCCTTGGCATACGCGGGGTGTTAACTGTGTAGGCATCAGCAGAGCGATCCCCGTGTAGTCAGGGGGCTACAACCAACAGGGTACATGGTGGCCTCACCATATCGGACTGGTTACTGAGCTGGATATCAGGTGCAAAGAAGAACATGGTCATCGTCGACACAGAAATCGACACTGCATAGTACATGGTAGAAAGATGTCCTCGCCTAAGAGATGGAGAATGGGCAGGACTGCAATGTGATAAGAAAGTGGGCTAAAGATCTCAACGCATGATGGACACAATGCACCTTGTAAGGTACCCTTCCCCAATTGGCTCGCTCTTTGGGAAAGTATTGAGGAATGGAGGTCAAACCCTACAGGGGACCATCATAAAGATCGAAACGTGTGAAACTCCTTTTAGTCGCCTTGTACGACAGGCAGAAATACCTCAGGCCTATTCTAACCCCCAGACCCACAGGGCGACCTCCATAGCTACTTTGAGGTGAATTTCAGTAGCACTTTTCCCCTGTAACAACTAATTCAGTGACAGCTTGTTTTTCTTGTGACTTTCGTTTTGATGTGCTTCCTGTCGCCACCCAGTTACCACCCCCTCCACCCACCCACCCCCCTCGGGGACAGAATGTATCCGAACTGTCTGCGTTTAATGTTATTCATGAGGAAGTGTGCCAAAGTTCTCTGAACGTTTGCGAATCGTGTAACTGAGACCGAAAGTGGGTACCAGCCTAGTGTCCGCCTAGTCAGATCAGGGACCCACCCAAAAACCACAACCTAGTTGGCCAGCACAATGCCTGATCTTTAATCCTCTGGGCAGATTTGGTCTGGGGCCGGCGCATCTCCCTGCCTGGAAGTGGCACTTTAACAGGCACAGCTATCTGGCCGGGTAAGTAATTCAGTGACAGCACGTTGTCGAAAAGAGATATTGATACTGATTATTTTGGAACTACTTCCTATGTTAAAGTGTTAGACGTTTGTGAGATCACAATGAGGCAACATGTGGTGTGAAGTCTGTAGCTTACTGACCAGGAGTCTTTTTGTTACATTATTATGACTCAATGGGTTGTTCACGACTTTCATCATCGCCCTCGTACGTCACCTTACCTGGCTTTCGCTGGCTATTCATATCTGTGTGTAAAAGCGACATCTTCCATTCTGACAACACCCCTTATCTGTGGAGACGAACCTTACTCTACCAAGTACACACGTAAAAGTTTTCCACCGCGACATTCTCTCGCGAATAATCTATAGTTAACATCTTTCTTTTGTTTTAGGTCCCTACCATGTTTCACAGTCAAAGATGTCAGAAGTAATATAATCTTGCCAATTTATTTTGGCGAACATTTCCCGGATAGAAGTCGCCCGTTTCAATGCCATTTGAAGCGTGTTTCTTCTACAGATTAACATAGAATGCACGTCCAGTAAGAGCCGTTGCTTTAGAAAATGTGTGAGAGACGTCTTGGCTGTGTGATAACTCTACCTGAGCAAACTGGCAGTCGGCAGCAACGTCCTGTTGTGCAGAACTTTTTCAGGCAGCCTGTCGACAACTCCGCGCGTCGTTGCGTGGTGTCCGTCACTAGCCGCCTCTGTCTCTCCATTCGCATCCAACCAGCGCCTTGCCAACGTTATCTGCAACACCAGGCGCCCGTATGGTGTTTGAGTACCAGAGAGACAACTGTGAAAACAAGTTTATTTGTCCTAAAAGTATTTTGTGCAACTGTGTTAATGCAACAACCTCTGACAGCACGCAATTTATCTTTTATTTTACTACCACAGGGAAGGACAGAGTGGGGAAAAGAAGCACAGATGGGAAAATTCGAGGATTCGGAGAGGGAGGGGAGCAAATAAGGAGTGGAGGGGAAGGGGCGTGGAGCAAATTGAAAAGGAATGAAACAGGCGAACAAGGAGTAGTGAAAGAAGCAAACGAGGCAGGAGGTGGAGGAGTGAAAAAAGGTAGCAAAAGGAGGAGGAAAAAACAGGGGAAAAAGATGGAAAAACGAAGACAAAATGAAAATCATATATATTAATAATGTTGGAGACAGAGCAAGCTGTAAACCAATGAACTGTTCGACTCAAATTTCTACAGCTAGCTCTTTGCAGAGGTCAGCCCAATACAAAACGGATTTCCAATGAGCGCGTACTTTGGCTTCAATGTGTGTGTCAGACGTCAGCGAGAGCGCATCGCTAGTTCCTGCTACTACTAAGGCGAGTACACCGTTCGCTTGTTACATATTTTTACGAGCTTCAAACAGGAGTGCAGTACTGGATAGGAAATGTGATTGTTGTGTACGGATGCGAGCTGAGCTGGCGACCCTTCGCTCACAGCTTCAGGCTGCGTTGGCTTCCGTCACACAGCTTGAGGCTGCTGCCGCCAAGGGGCGTCACTGTGGGGGATCGGACGCGGGGATGTGAAGGACGTCGAGCACATCCCACGTGTCCTCCGATCGGTCCACTGCTGTGACCTCCCCGGGTACTGCCTGCACTGAGGTTGACCCCTCACCCGTCGTCGATTGGGAGATCATTCCAAAGTCTGGCAGGCAGCGAAAAACGCTCCGTGGGGCAGATCGTAGGGCCTCCCCGGTTCGTCTGACGAACAGGTTTCGAGCGTTATCTGTAGCTGACAATGTCTGAGCCGTATGCAGTCGTCCACCCCGTTCCAGAGGAAGCTTCTCAGTCTGCAAGGTCTGGGCATTCACAGAGGGTGGGTTTGTTGGTAGCTGGGAGCTCCAACAGTAGGTGCGTAATGGGGCCCCTTAGGAACATGGCTGCCAAGGAGGGGGAAGGAAGAAAGTGTGCACTCTGTGTGCATTCCTGGGGAGTCATTCTGGATGTGGAAAGGGTACTTCCGGATGCCATGAAAAGTACAGGGTGCAGCCAACTGCAGGTGGTGGCTCATGTCGGTACTAATGGCGTGTGTCGCTTTGGAACAGAGCAGATTCTGTCTGGTTTCGGGTGGCTAGCGGAAATGGCAAAGACTACCAGTCTTCCTTCCGAGATTAATTTTTTTTTTTTGGTGGGGTTTAAGAGCGCTCAACTACTGAGGTCATTAGCGCCCAGTCACTGTTGTTAGAGCACATGGAAACTAGTAAAACTCGAGGGGAGGGGGGACACCAGAAAGACATGACAAAGATGCAGATAAAATAAGTTAAAAGGTTAGATGTCTTTGGACAAGCGAGACAAAGTTATAAAACGCAGAACAACAGCAGCTGCTCGAGCGTCATCAGCTAAAATATCCGGTAAAGTAGATGGCAGGGACAGGACAACACGAGATTGACTAAAGCAGGGACACGACAAACATGGCGCACTGTTAATGCCTGACCACAAGGGCACTGCGTGGCTGGGTCACCGGAGAGCAAGTAGCGGTGGCTAAACCAGCAATGCCCAATCCGCAACCTGGTCAGAAGGACCTCCTCTCGCCGAGATGGTCGGGAGGAGGTTGTCCAAGCAGTTGGGAGCAGTTTTACTGCCCGGAGCTTGTTTCCTTGGAGGGATGACCAAGCATCCCACCACAACGACAAGCCTCTTACAAACATCCCAACGAACGTCAGATGATGGGACACAATGGGAGGCTGGCCGAGGCAGGAGGACTGCAGCCTTGGCTGCAGCATCCACAGCCTCATTCCCAGGCACTCCTACATGTCCGGGAACCCACAGAAAGCTGACAGGAGAACCATTATCAGCGAAAGAATGGAGGGACTGCTGTATCCGTTTAACCAAGGGATGGACCGGATAGGGAGCACCAAGGCTCTGAAGAGCACTGAGTGAGTCAGAGCAGAGTACATACGATGATTGGCGGTGGCGGCGGGCATACTGAACGGCCTGATGGAGAGCAAAAAGCTCGGCCGTATAGCTGGAACATTGGTCGAGGAGCCGGTCTTTAAAGGTGGCGGCCCCGACGACAAAGGCACAGCCGACACCATCGTCAGTTTTGGAGCCATCGGTGTAAATAAAGGTGTGACCAGCAAGTCGAGCACCAAGTTCGACAAACCGTGAGCAATAGACTGCAGCCAGAGTACCCTCCTTCGGGAGTGAGCTGAGGTCGAGATAAATATGAACCGGAGCCTGGAGCCAAGGTGGTGTCGGGCTCTCACCCTCTCTGAAGGTGGTAGGGAGGGAAAAATCCAATTGTCGAAGCAGGCGACGGAAGCGGACTCCGGGGGGTCAGCAGGGCAGACACATACAACCCATACTGACTGTCGAGAGAATCGGCGAAGAAGGACTGGTAAGAGGGGTGGTCGGGCATAGACAACAGCCGGCAGGCATACTGACACAGCAGTATGTCGCGCCGGTGGGTCAATGGTAATTCGGCAGCTTCAGCATAAAGACTCTCTACAGGACTAGTGTAGAGGGCTCCGGTCGCAAGACGTAACCCCCGATGGTGGATGGAGTTGAGACGGCATAAGAGGGATGGCCGAGCAGACGAGTAGACAAAGCTCCCATAATCCAGCTTTGATCGGACTATGGACCGATACAAGCGAAGCAGGACAGTGCGATCCGCTCCCCAAGATGAACCACTAAGAACTCTGAGGACATTAAGGTAACGTGTACAACGGGCCACCAAATAAGAGACATGCGGAGACCAACACAGTTTCCTGTCCAACGTGAACCCTAGGAACTTAGTTGTTTCCATGAATGGGGAACAACGGAACCGAGATGTAAGGAGGGCGGAAGGAACGCTTTATATCGCCAAAAGTTGACACAAACCGTCTTCTCTTCAGAGAACCGGAAGCCATTCGCCACGCTCCATGAGTATAGGCTGTCGAGACAACGCTGGAAGCAGCGCTCCAGGAGGCATGTTCTCTGGGCACTGCAGTAGATCGTGAAGTCATCGACAAAGAGAGAGCCTGAGACATTAGGTGGAATGCAATCCATAATTGGATTGATCTCGATGGCAAAAAGGGCTACGCTCAAGACAGAGCCCTGAGGCACTCCGTTCTCCTGGAGGAAGACGTCGGACAATACGGAACCCACACATACCCTAAACTTTCGATCCGTTAAAAAGGAATCAATAAAAAGGGGCAGGCGAACGCGTAGGCCCCACCTGTGCATAGTGCGGAGGATACCTCCTCTCCAACAGGTATCATAAGCCTTCTCCAAATCGAAGAACACAGCTACCGTTTGGCGCCTTCGCAAAAAGTTTTTCATGATGAATGTCGACAAGGTCACAAGGTGGTGAACAGCGGAGCGGCGGCGACGAAAGCCGCATTGGACATTGGTAAGTAGCCGTCGAGATTCAAAATCCAAACTAACTGAGCATGAACCATGCGCTCCATCACCATACAGACACAGCTTGAGAGAGAAATGAGGCGGTAACTAGAAGGAAGGTGTCTATCCTTCCCGGGTTTGGGTATAGGAACAACGACTGCGTCACGCCAACGCATGGGGACCTGACCTTCGGTCCAGACGTGCTTGCAGGTACGAGGAAGGAAGCTTTTGCCCGCCGGAGAAAGGTGTGCCAGCATCTGAACGTGAATGGCATTTAGCCCCGGAGCAGAGGACCGGGACAGGGCAAGTGCACGTTCGAGTTCCCGCATAGTAAAGGGGGCATTATAAGCTTCCAGATTCAGCGAGTGGAAGGAAGGTCGCCGAGCCTCTTCTGCCTCATTCCTGGGAAGGAAGGCAAGGTGGTAATGGCCGGAGCTTGAAACCTCCGCGAAAAACCGGCCGAAGGCGTTGGAGACAGCCAGAGGATCAACGAGGACCTCATTACCTGAGGGCAGGCCAGGTACTGAGGAGTGGGCCTTAATGCCCGACAGCCAGCGCAGGCCACCCCATACGACAGAAGAGAGAGTAAAACTGTTGAAGGAGCTGGTGAAAGAGGCCCAACAAGCTTTTTTGCTGTCTTTGACGACTCTACGGCATTGCGCTCGGAGTCGTTTGTATCCAATACAATTCGCCAACGTAGGATGGCGGCGAAAGGTGCGTGAAGCACGTCGAGCACGGATAGCGTCTCTACAAGCCTCATTCCACCAGGGGACGGAAACGCGACATGAAGAAGAGGTAGTACGAGGAATGGAACGTTCGGCAGCATTGATAACAGCCGTGAGGTATTCGACCTGACTGTCACAACTGGGAAAATCGTGGTCCGGAAAGGTCGCCAGGGAAGAGTAAAGTCCCCAGTCAGCTTTCGGTATGTTCCAGCTCGAAGGACGTGGGGATGGGGTGTGGTGCAGGAGACGAACGACACAAGGGAAGTGGTCGCTCGAATAGGTGACAGAAAGGACATACCACTCGAACCGATGGGCAAGAGTGGTAGAACAGATCGAGAGGTCCAAGTGGGAGTAGGTATTAGTAGAGTCCGAGAGGAAAGTTGGGGCGCCAGTATTGAGGCAGACAAGATTGAGATGGTTGAAGACATCTGCCAAGAGTGAGCCTCTTTGACAGCATGCAGGAGAGCCGCAAAGGGGATGATGGGCATTGAAGTTGCCAAACAATAAAAACGGCGGGGGAAGCTGAACAGTCAGGTGCATCATGTCAGCCCGACTAACAGCGGACGACGGAGTGTAGATGGTACAAACTGAAAAAGTAAAAGCAGAAAGAGTAATACGGACAGCTATTGCTTGGAGTGGGGTGGTCAATGGGATGGGATGGTAATAGAAATTGTCCCAAACGAGCAACATGACCCCACCATGAGCTGGGATACCGTCCAAAGGGGTGAGGTCATACCGCTCCGAGGTATAGTGGGTAGAGGCAATACGGTCAGTCGGGCGCAACTTTGTTTCCTGGAGACAAAGGACGAGCAGACAGTGCAGGTGGAGGAGCAGCTATAATTCCTCCCAATTAGATCGAATACCCCTTATGTTCCAATGTAACAAAGCCATCGGTAGTCAGAAAAAAGGGGGAACGAGACGGGGGAAGAGCTGGTCACCTCGATGGCCGTGGAGGGCCAGGTTTCGAGGGAACAACACTACAACCGGCGGGAGGTGGATCCTGTTCCATTGAGTCGTCGCCAGCTGTGGCCGCTGTCCCTGCCGACGAGAGGCCAGCTGAGCGCCTGGCAGCAGAGCGTCCCGGCGAAACTGAGGACGGCCGGGAGCAGCGACTCACGGATGGAGCGTCAGACGAAACGCGCCGGGGTGAAGAGGGGGATAGAGACTTCTTCTTGGAGGCCTTCTTGGAAGTCCGAGGAGGCACAGGGATGGTGGGCTGGACCCGAAGAAGGTCCGTTTTCGAACGCCAGACCTCGGAAGCTGGGGTCCGGAACGTTTCCCCGATGGACACCTGAGAAGATGATTGCTTCTCAGGCGGCGGGGGGGGGGAGGAGGAGGAAGGGTGGCCCCTGGGGCAGAGGGGGCGGGGCCACGGGGGAGGAGGATTTGGGAGGCGGAGACAGAGACCCTGGATGGGGGGAGGAGGCGGAGGGGGGACAGGATAGGGGTGAGGATACCGCCGAAGGAGTGGACACAACTGAGGCAAACGAAGTGGTCAACGGCACGGGATGGAGGCGGTCATACTTCTTCCTGGCCTCAGAATAAGAGAGACGATCCAAAGTTTTGATTTCTTGTATCTTCTTCTCCTTCTGATATGCGGGGCAGTCTGAGGATCTAGGCGAGTGGATGCCAGGACAATTAATGCACCGAGGTGGTGGGGTGCATGTATGTTCCTCACGAAGAGGACGTCCACAATCGCCACAAAGGGGCTCAGCCTCACACCGTGACGACATGTGCCCAAAGCGCAAACACCGAAAACAGCGCATAGAAGGCGGGACGTAAGGTCGCACGTTGCACCGGTAGCACATCACCTTTACCTTCTCCGGGAGAACGTCCCCCTTGAAGGTGAGGATAAAGGCCCCGGTGTCGATGCGACGGTCTTTGGGGCCGCGCTGGACTCGCTGGACGAAATGCACGCCTCGGCGCTCCAGGTTGGCCCTGAGCTCATCATCAGATTGCAGCAGGAGGTCCCGATGAAAAATAACCCCCTGCATCCTATTTAGTGCCAGATGCCGGACAATAGACACTGGGATGTCCCCTAGGCGGTCGCACGCCTGGAGCGCCGCCGACTGTGTGGCGGAGGTGGTCTTGATAAGAACGGACCCCGAACGCATCTTACTGAGAGCCTCAATTTCCCCGAAGATGTCCTCAATGTGCTGAACAAAGAACATGGGCTTTGAGGTGGCGAACGTCCCCCCATCGGTTCGATAACAGACCAAATAGCGGAGAAAGTACTTCGCCCCAAGCCGGCGGGCCTGTCCCTCCTCCCAGGAAGTGGCCAAGGGGGAAAGGGCAGGAGAACCAGAACTAGAGACAGTACCTTTCCTTTCGAAAGACTCGGCTGCAGAGCGACCTGATACGTGTTGCCGCGACATCTGCGAAACGTCCGCCCCGATACCACCCACTCCGACCAGGGGCTCTCCCCACGGGCGCCACCCAGCCTCAGCAAGGGCCACCTGGCAGGATGACCGTTGCCGGGAGTCCTGATGCCCCAAGGAGACGGGCATCTACTCCTTGGCCGACGTGGGGAGGGTGCAAGCTCAGGTATCGGCAGTACAATCCCTGTGTTGTCAGGGGGCTACAACCTAGAGGGTACATGACGACCCCACCACAACGGGCTGGCTACCGTGCTGGATTTATGGCGCCATGGAAAGTCCATCATGATCGTACGTGCAGATGGGGACGCACTATGGGCGTAACTTGTACAACCCATCAGGCATTTAGGCCTAATTTGAAGAATAGTGGGAATGGTTACAACGCCGGTACAATGCTGAGTGCCAAGGTCTTAGTGCACTGAGGACCAGTGGTACACCACATAAGGCGTCCTTCCCAAAAGGCTCGTACTTCTGTAGAATTTTGAAAAATGGAGTTCAAACCCCAAGGGGGACCATCACATGGAAGGCCGATACGGTTGAAACTCCTTTTAGTCGCCTCTTACGACAGGTAGGAATACCTCGGGCCTATTCTTACCCCAGACCCGCAGGGGGGCTTCCGAGATTAAGGCAGGGCTCACCATCTGCAGCATCATCGATAGAACCGATTGTGGTCCTTTGTGCAGAGCCGAGTGGGGGGTCTGAATCAGAGGCTCAGGCGGTTCTGTGACCGTGTAGGCTGCAGATTCCTTGACTTGCGCTATCGGGTGGTGCATTTCCGGGTTCCGCTTAATAGGTCAGGAGTCCACTACACACAGGAGGTGGCTACACGGGTGCGGGGACTGTGTGGAAGGGACTGGGAGGTTTTTTAGGTTAGAGGGTCTCAGGGAACCACAGAAGGGGCGTCCGTCAAAGTGGGCAGGTAAAACACAGTAAGGTAGTTGTAGAAACGATTGGTACTGTAGTTTTGAATTGTCGTTGCTGTTTTGGGAAAAAACCAGAGCTCCAAGACCTAATAGAAAGCACTGAAGCTCAAATAGTTGTATGTACAGAGAGCTGGCTAAAGCCGGAAATAAGTTCAGCAGAAATTTTTTCAAACGATCTAACAGTGTTCAGAAAGGATAGATCAAATACCGTTAGTGGTGGAGTATTTATTGCTGTCAGAGGTAGTTTGCCTTGTGACGAAATTGAAGTAGGTAGTTCATGTGAAATAGTATGGGTAGAGGTTATACCCAACAATCTGACTAAACTATTAACTGGATCGTTTTACCGACCCCCGACTCAGAAGGCATAGTTGCTGAACAGTTCAAAGAAAACTTTAGTCTCATTTCAATTAAGTACCCTGCTCATACACTTATAGTTAGTGGCGACTTCAATGTACCCTCGATAGGCTGGAAAAATTATACGTTTAAAGCCAGCGGCAGGCATGAAACGTCATCCGAAATTGTACTGAATTCTT
Source organism: Schistocerca americana (assembly GCF_021461395.2). Lineage (NCBI taxonomy): Eukaryota > Metazoa > Arthropoda > Insecta > Orthoptera > Acrididae > Schistocerca > Schistocerca americana. The sequence continues at coordinate 340,887,818 of NC_060130.1, forward strand.
TCTCAGAAAATTATTTTGAACAATTAGTTCATGAGCCCAATCCAAGCGTAAATGGTTGCGAAAGCATACTTTACCTCTTAGCAACAAATAATCCTGGTCAAATAGCGAGTATCGTGACGAATACAGGGATTAGCGACCACAACGCAGTTGCTGCTAGGCTGAATACAGTAACACAGTTATCAAAATTAAACGCAAAGTATATCTATTTAAAAAAAGCTGACAAAAATGCTCTTAATGCCTTTTTAAGAGAGAGTCTTCACTCCTTCCGATTTGATCATGTTAAGTGTAGAAAAGTTGTGAAATGTTTTCAAAGAGAGAGTATCAACAACAATTGAGAGATACACTCCTGGAAATTGAAATAAGAACACCGTGAATTCATTGTCCCAGGAAGGGGAAACTTTATTGACACATTCCTGGGGTCAGATACATCACATGATCACACTGACAGAACCACAGGCACATAGACACAGGCAACAGAGCATGCACAATGTCGGCACTAGTACAGTGTATATCCACCTTTCGCAGCAATGCAGGCTGCTATTCTCCCATGGAGACGATCGTAGAGATGCTGGATGTAGTCCTGTGGAACGGCTTGCCATGCCATTTCCACCTGGCGCCTCAGTTGGACCAGCGTTCGTGCTGGACGTGCAGACCGCGTGAGACGACGCTTCATCCAGTCCCAAACATGCTCGATGGGGGACAGATCCGGAGATCTTGCTGGCCAGGGTAGTTGACTTACACCTTCTAGAGCACGTTGGGTGGCACGGGATACATGCGGACGTGCATTGTCCTGTTGGAACAGCAAGTTCCCTTGCCGGTCTAGGAATGGTAGAACGATGGGTTCGACGACGGTTTGGATGTACCGTGCACTATTCAGTGTCCCCTCGACGATCACCAGTGGTGTACGGCCAGTGTAGGAGATCGCTCCCCACACCATGATGCCGGGTGTTGGCCCTGTGTGCCTCGGTCGTATGCAGTCCTGATTGTGGCGCTCACCTGCACGGCGCCAAACACGCATACGACCATCATTGGCACCAAGGCAGAAGCGACTCTCATCGCTGAAGACGACACGTCTCCATTCGTCCCTCCATTCACGCCTGTCGCGACACCACTGGAGGCGGGCTGCACGATGTTGGGGCGTGAGCGGAAGACGGCCTAACGGTGTGCGGGACCGTAGCCCAGCTTCATGGAGACGGTTGCGAATGGTCCTCGCCGATACCCCAGGAGCAACAGTGTCCCTAATTTGCTGGGAAGTGGCGGTGCGGTCCCCTACGGCACTGCGTAGGATCCTACGGTCTTGGCGTGCAATCCGTGCGTCGCTGCGGTCCAGTCCCAGGTCGACGGGCACGTGCACCTTCCGCCGACCACTGGCGACAACATCGATGTACTGTGGAGACCTCACGCCCCACGTGTTGAGCAATTCGGCGGTACGTCCACCCGGCCTCCCACATGCCCACTATACGCCCTCGCTCAAAGTCCGTCAAATGCACATACGGTTCACGTCCACGCTGTCGCGGCATGCTACCAGTGTTAAAGACTGCGATGGAGCTCCGTATGCCACGGCAAACTGGCTGACACTGACGGCGGCAGTGCACAAATGCTGCGCAGCTAGCGCCATTCGACGGCCAACACCGCGGTTCCTGGTGTGTCCGCTGTGCCGTGCGTGTGATCATTGCTTGTACAGCCCTCTCGCAGTGTCCGGAGCAAGTATGGTGGGTCTGACACACCGGTGTCAATGTGTTCTTTTTTCCATTTCCAGGAGTGTATATACCACATAAATTAATAAGTGATGGTACTGATCCCTAGGGTACACAAAACGGGTCAGATTGTTGTTGCAGAAGCAACGAAAAAAGCATGCCAAATTTCAAAGAGCGCAAAATCCCCAAGGCCGGCGAAGTTTTACAGAAGTTCGAAATATGGCTCGTATTTCAATGCGAGATGCTTTTAGTAATTTACACAACGAAATTGTCTTGAAATCTGGCAGAAAACCCAAAGAGATTCTGGTCATACATAAAGCACACCAGTGGCAAGACACAATCAATACCTTCACTGCGCGATAACAACGGTGAAGCCACTGATGACAGTGCCACTAAAGAGAGTTATTAAACAAGGTTTTCCGAAACTCCTTCACCAAAGAAGACGAAGTAAATATTCCTGAATTGCAATCAAGAACAACTGCCAAGATGAGAAACATAGAAGTAGATATCCTAGGTGTAACAAAGCAGCTTAAATCACTTAATAAAGGCAAGGCCTCCGGTCCAGATTGTATACCAGTCAGGTTCCTCTCCGAGTATGCTGATAAAATAGCTCCATATTTAGCAATTACTTACAGCCACTCGCTCACAGTAAGATACGTACCTGAAGACTGGAAAATTGCTCATGTCACACCAATACCCAAAAAGGGAAGTATGAGTAATCCGCTGAATTACAGGCCTATATCACTAACGTCCATTTGCAGTAGGGTTTTAGAACATATACTGTATTCGAAGATTATGAAGTACCTCGAAGAAAACGATTTAGTGACACACAGTCAGCACGGATTCAGAAAATATCGTTCTTGTGAAACAACTAGCTCTTTATACTCGTGAAGTAATAAGTGCTATCGACAGGGGATGTCAAATTGATTCCATGTTTTTAGATTTCCAGAAGGCTTTCGACACCGTTCCTCACAACCGTCTTCTAATCAAACTGCGTGCCTAAGGAGTATCGCCACAGTTGTTCGACTGGAGTCGTGATTTCCTGTCACAAAGGTCATAGTTTGTAGTAATGGACGGAAAGTCGTCGAGTAAAACAAGTAATATCCGGCGTTCCCAACGGAAGTGTTATAGGCCCTCTATTGTTCCTGATCTATATTAACGACATAGGAGACAATCTGAGTAGCCGTCTTAGATTGTTTGCAGATGATGCTGTCATTTACCGTCTTGTAAAGTCATCAGATGATCAAAACAACTTGCAAAATGATTTAGATAAGGTATCTGTATGGTGCGAAAAGTGGTAGTTGACCCTGAATAAAGAAAACTGCGAAGTTATTCACATGAGTACTAAAAGAAATCAGCTAAATTTCGATTATGCGATAAGTCACACAAATCTTAGGGCTGTAAATTCAACTAAATACTTAGGGATTACAATTACAAATAACCTAAATTGTAACGATCACATAGATAATTATGTGCGTAGAGCAAACCAAAGACTGCGATTCATTGGCAGAACACTTACAAGGTGCAACAGGTCTACAAAGGAGACTGCTTATACTACGCTTGTCCGCCCTACTCTGGAGTACTGCTGTGCGGTGTGGGATCCGCATCAGGTGGGACTGACGGATGACATCGAGAAAGTACAAAGAAGGGCAGTGTATTATCGCGAAATAGAGGAGATAGTGTCACAGACATACGTAAATTGGAATGGCAATCATTAAAACAAAGGCGTTTTTCGTTGCGACGGGATCTTCTCATGAAATTTCAATCACCAGTTTTCTCCTCCGATTGCGAAAAGATATTATTGCCACCCATCTACATAGGGAGAAATGATCATCACGATATAATAAATCAGGGCTCGCACCGAAAAATTTAACTGCTGGTTTTTCCCGCGTGCCGTTCGGGAGTGGAACGGTAGAGAGACAGCATTGAAGGTAGTTCATTGAACCCTCTGCCAGGCACTTTATTGTGCATAGCAGAGTAATCACGTAGACGTAGATGAATTGCGCCTTGGCAAAAACAATACTTGAACAGATTCTTTCATTAGGTATAGTGTGTGATTAACTTCGGACTTTTTACATATGAGCATGGCGCGCACCATGCCTACAAATAGCCACGTGGACATGAATCTGCTGCCAGTGGAGCTTTGATGGAAGATAAAGCTACCACACTATTGACTAGGGTACTCGCATCAAGAAATCTCTTATAAAAACTCACATTTAAGTTTTAAGCAGAGCAGCATCGCTGTCATCCTCTGAACCCTAACCAAAGTTGGTAAAAATGACTCTTCGAAGGTCCTTCAAGAATACGTGTGTCCTGGACTACGTTCTCATCAAGACATAGAACTCTAAACCACTACAATGGATGTTACACTTGCAAGAGCTAATTTAGTCAGTGTTTCAACCTTGATGGGAGTCAACATATAATTTTCCTAGCGTATTATATCTCTTTTAAACCCTATTTATTTCCAGTCTATGTAAAATAGATGAGGTATGTATGAAAGCCAAATTCTATATAGCGTGGGATTTTTTGGCTTGAACATAGCTGCAAATTCCGTAATCCCGTCGTACTGAAGCGAGATCTGATCTTCGTCTCAGACATTTTCCTCTGTTCAGAGCGAAATATCTGCTTCATTTATGTAAGAATGGTTGGTTGGCTTCAAAGAGGGGGGAAGGAACCAAACTGCGAGGTCATCAGTCCCTTGTTCCAAATAAAGTAATTCCATAAGGATGAGAATAAAACAAGCGCAACTGGCAACGCAAAACAGAGAGAAAGGAAAACCACAAGAACGACAGAAGGGCAACAAACACTAAAATGGACAAAAGGGGAGAAGCAAACCACAGAAACACAAGAAAAAGGTAGAAGAGATTAAAACGACGAAACATTACCATTCTTGGCTGACCACGAGAATAAAAAGGAGAAGCCAGCCACTCTGCAACACATTAAAACCTCCACCCTAAAAGTACTAGGGTGGACGACACAGAGGGACAAAGGACATGCGCTAAAACTTAGATCAAATGATAAAACCCACCCTCACGAATAAAACTTAAAATTAAATCAGCCGATGAGGCGTTGTCAGATAAAATTAGCGGCAACGAGTCTGGTAACCGAAGATTTCGCCGCAGGGCATTCACAGTGGGACAGGACGATGGTCACCGGACTCGTCCTAAAATCTCCCATCACTAATCTAACGCCACAGTGGAGCGCTGGGTCGAGTAAACTCAACGCTTAGGGCGCCGTCGAACCATAAACCACACTCCCATAGTCAAGATGGGATTGAACAAAGACTTTAGAGCTGGATCAGCGTAGAGCGATTCGCACCCCAGTTGGTGTTGCTCAGACAGCGGAGGGTACTGAGCCACTACCAGCACTTCCGCTTAAGCTGACGAAGCTGAGGAAGCCAAGTCAATCAGGCGTCGAAAACCAGTCCTAAAAGTCGATATGTCTCCACTACAGTGAGGGGATCGTCAGTAAGATAAAGTTCTGGTTCCGGATGAACGGTACAACGCCGACAGAAGTGCACGACACACGACTTTGCGGCTGAGAACTGGAAGCCGTGTGCTAGAGCCCATGACTGCGCCTTGTGGATGGCTCCCTGGAGGCGCCACTCAGCAACAACAGTACTGGAGCAGCAGCACGAAATGCAGAAGTCGTCTGCATAAAGAGAGGGTAAGGCAAACAGCCCTACAGCTGCTGCTAGACCGTTAATGGCCACTAAAAAGAGAGATACACTCAATACAGAGCCCTGCAGGACCCATTCTCCTGGATATGGGGAAAACATGCGAGGCACTAACTTGTACACGGAAAGTACCAAGCAACCGGGAATTCTGGATAAAAATCGGGATCGCACCTCGGAGACCCCACTCGTATAATGTGGCAAGGACATGATGTCGCCAGGTGGTATCATACACTTTTCGTAAATCAAGAAAGACGGCAACAAGGTGTTTGCGTCTCGAAAAGGGTGTTCGGATGGCAGACTCAAGGGGCAAGATTATCAGTGGTAGATCGACCCAGTCGGAAACCACACTGGCACAAAGCCAACCGCCAACACACCATACGTTCCAGCAGCTTACAAAGGGACCCTTTCCTCACGAGAGGAGCCGGAGGAGGCTATTACTTCTCCGGCACGGGGAGGGGACTGACGTCCCCTGCATTTGGGGGAGGGCAGCCTTGCTTCCAAAGTATGTGCTTTCGGATCAATGGAGGAAGATTTGCCCCCCTACCAATAAGGGAGCAGATGTATTCTGATATCCCAGAGGTCCCACTATTGGTGACACAGAGTGAGAAACCATTGGCACTTGGAACGGCAATGGTGACGTAGCTGCAGCACATGTCGACGTCAACCGAGTGGGATGTATTCTTTCAAATTTATGTTTAGCCTCTGTGTAAGTGAACTGGTCCAGGGTCTTGTACTGCGTGATTTTCTGCTCCTTTTGTAGTACTGGGCAGTCTGGCGAGCAGGGGGAGTGGTTCTCCCCACAGTTGATGCAAGTGGGAGGTGGCACACATGGAGTATCTGGGTGCAGTGGACATCCTCAGTCGCGACATGTGGCCCTGGAAGTGCAGCAGGAAGACATGTGCCCGAACTTCCAGCACTTAAAGCACCGCATAGGGGGAGGAATGTATGGTATAATGTCACAGCAGTAAACCTTGACCTTTTCAGGCAATAAATCACTCAAAGGCCAAGATGAAGACACCAGTAGCATCCCAGTTGCCTTTGTGTCCCCTCTAAACGCGACAGATGAAATTAACACCCCGCCATTCTAAATTGGCATGAAGCTCGTCATCAAAATGCAAGAGGATATCGTGATGGAAAATGATCCCCTGGATCACGCTGAGGCTTTTATGGGGAGTGACAAACAGGAATATCACCCAACTTGTCACAGATGCGTAACACTCGAGATTGGGCTGGGGATGATGTCTGAATCAAGACTGCCGTTTCGCATCTTGGACATCGCTGTCACTTCTCCAAACGTATCCTCAAGGTGTTCAACGAAAAATTGAGACTTTGTAGGTAGAAAGGAGTCCTCATCAATTCTGCTACAGACTAAGAACCGAGGTGGATATGGTTCTCTCCATTCTGTAGCCCTCCATTCCTCCCATTGTGTAGCGAGGGAGAGAAACCATTTACAATCATACGTGTCGCCATTGTATTCGATCTTGCCCTTCTTAGAGACTGCTGGTGCCATACTGTCACCAGCAAGATATAACTTAGTCAGCTTCATTGTGGATCATCTGCCCTGATGCCACCCACTCCCACCAGGGGCTCTCCTCATGGGCGCCACCCAGCCACAGCAAACGCCAACTGGCATGATGCCCATTGCTGGGAGTCCTGATGCCCCAGGAAGACACATCTACTCCTTGGCATATGTAGGGAATTTGCAGCTCAAGCATCAGCAGTGTGATTCCTGTGTTGTAAGGGGGCTACCACCAGATGGGTACATGACAGCCACACCCAACAGACTGGCTACCATGTTGGATACTGGACGCAGAGAAATCCAATATTGTCACGAGGGCGAAAGAGGACAGGAGATTGGTTGTTTGGGGTTTAAGGGACCATACAGCAAGGTCATCAGTCCCTTGTTTCAAATGTGGTCCATTCCGCTAGTGTGACATCTCAGGAAAGTCAGAACAATAAAAGGGAAAAGGCGAAAAATGTGAAAGGGCAGTCATGTTGTCATTGGTAAAAACAAAATGAGGGAAGTCAGCAAGAGAACGAACCCAACACTATGCTGAAGCAGCAAAGGCAAGACCACCTGCGACTGAAAAGGTGCAACCGCTAGAATGTAGAAGTACAGATGGGAAAAGGATACTAACCAATCCTTAAAAAAAGGGTACAAACAGAGTAAAAGGGGAAGAAAAGAGGATCTCGGTCAGGGAGGTGAGTCGGGAATCTCCAAACACGGCCTACAGTGGGAGATACCCGAACACTCACCGCCCTGCCCCAACACCAGAGAGAGTTTAAAAACCTTAAAACTGAGAATAAAAACCACTTTCCTGGAGGAAACCGAGAACCAGAGAAACCATCTGGGAATCGTCAGCCAACATCAAAGGTAAAGTGCAGGAGAGAGTGTACTTAGCACACAGAGCCAAAAGAAAGGGGCATTCAACCAAAATGTGGGCTACTGACTGGAAGGCTCCACAATCACAAAGTGGGGGTGGCTCATCACGCAAAAGAAAACCATGGGTCAGCCGGGTATGGCCAATACAGAGACAGCACAATGTGGTCGAGTCCTTTCAGGAGAGGCGAAAGGAAGAACGCCATGGGCCTGGTGTCACCCTAATTACACGAAGTTTATTAGACAGGGGAGTAGCCTCCCAAGAGTTGGCCCATGACTGTGCGAAGTGGGATTTGATGTGAAGCCGTAAATTCGCTGCAGGAGGGAGCTACAGAAAATGGGGGGGGGGGGGGGGTGACTGCTCCCCCAGCCAAACGATCAGCGAGCTCATATCCACATGGCCAGGGACCTAAAGGAAGTCGATGGAACTAGCAGCACGGTGAATATCAGCGAGATGGTCATGGATGGCAGAGACCAAGGGATGGCGCGAAAAACACCGGTCAGTAGCCAGAAGGCCACTCATTGAGTCCGTACATAACAAAACGCGGTTGTGTTTGGACTGTTTTATAAAGGTAAGGGCCTGGGAAATTGCCATCAATTCCACAGTAAACACACCACATGTAGGTGGCAGCAGATCATTTTCTGTTCCAACCAAGGATGTGAAGGCATACCCCACATGATCAGCAGATTTAGAGCCACCAGCGTAAAAAACAACAGCATCCCGAAACTCCCATACAATCTGGCGGAAAAAGGAACGGAACACCATCGGAGGGATGGAATCTTTCGGACCTCGGCGGAGATCCATCCGAATTCGAGGCCGAGGAACTAACCAAAGGGGGGGGGGGGGTAGAGGGGAGGAAGCGAGGAAGACAGGACAAAGAAGGAAGCTGAAAATCATGGCAAAGAGACGCAAGGCGGAGCCCAACCGGTAAACCCGCCCAAGGGCGGGAATCGGGTGGGCGACGTCCATGGCCTGGGAACAGGATAGAATAGGGAGGATGAGTGGGAGAGGAACGGATAGCGGGTGCATAATACACCAGAAGCTGGGACCGCCGAACAGAAACGGGGGTGGAGTCCCACCTTCAACCAGGAGACCATCAACAGGGCTAGTAGGGAAGGCATCAGTGGCCAAACGGATACCACAATGGTGTACTGGATCCAGTATGTGCAGTGTGGAAGGAGCAGCTGAATCGAACTTGACTACCATAGTCCAAGCGAGACACAACTAGAGCACTATGAAGACATAGGAGGAGGGAACGGTCGGCACCCCAAGAGGAGTGGGCAAGGAAGTGAAGGACATTGAGTTGACGGAAACATCCTACCTTCAGAAGTCTGATATGGGGCAGCCAAGTGAGCTTGTTGTCGAAAAGAAGACCCAGGAAACGAAACTGTGGGACCACAGGCAATCGTTGTGCATCGAGATAGAGCTCTGGATCAGGGTGGATCGTAGTACGGCGACGGAAGTGGACTACCCGCGATTTTAAAGGAGAGAATTGAAACCCGTGTGAGAGGGTCCATGCAGAGGCACGCCGTATAGCTCCCTGGAGCCGTCGCTTTGCAGAGGCCATCGAAGAAGAACTAACCCAAATGCAGAAATCATCCACATACAGGGCAGGGGCGACCAAAGGACCGACAGAGGCCACAGGTCCACCGATAGCAATGAGGAAAAGAAGGACACTCAATACAGAACCCTGTGGGATGCTCGTCTCCTGAGTCCATGGAGAACTAAAAACAGTACCAACCCGAACCCTGAATGACCGATGGAACAGGAACTGGCAGATAAAAATCGGGAGTGGGCCCTGAAGACCCCACTGATGAAGGGTAAGTAAGATGTGATGATGCCAGGCCATGTCATAGGCCTTGCAAAAGTCAAAAAATACTGCACCCAAATGGCGGCGCTGGGAAAAAGCCTGCCGAACTGCGAAGTAAATGATTGATTGGAGACCATCCCTCTGGGAAGCCACACTGGTAAGGGGACAATAGATCCCGAGATTCGAGGACCCAACTGAGCCAACGGGCTACCATCCATTCAAGTAACTTACAAACAACATTGGTCAGACTAATTGGCCGATAGCTGTCAACAAGTAAGGGGTTCTTACGAGGCTTATGGACAGGAACCACGATGCTATCCCTCCACTGAGAAAGAAGTCACCCTGGAGCCAGATACGGTTAAACACCTGAAGAAGATTTTGCCGTTGTGGAGCACTGAGATGTTGAAGCAGTTGGTTATGAATGGAGTCTTGGCCAGGGACCGTATCAGGAGGAGGAGGAGGAGGAGGAGGAGGAGGAGGAGGAGAAAGAAATTCCCATTCAGTAAAAGGTTCGTTGTAAGATTCTGACACACAAGGCGTAAAATATAAGGTGGAAGCTTCGGCCTGCTGTTTCCAGTGAAGGAAAGTAGCCGGATAGGAGGCTGATGCTGATGGCATTGCAAAATGGGTCACAAGACGTTCCGCAAGAACTAATGGGTCAGTACAAAGGCCATCTGGGAGGTGAAGACCTGGGAGGGTGGACTGCCGATGGCAACCTTGGAGAGAGCGAAATGTAGCCCATACCTGTGATATGGGGACAGTAGAACCGAGGGAACAAACAAATCGCTCCCAACATATCCGCTTCCTCTGTTTCATTAAATAACGGGCTTTAGCGCGAAGGCGTTTAAAGGTAGTAAGGCTGGTTACGGATGGGTGCCTCTTAAAGTGTGTCAAAGCTCGATGGCGATCATGGATGGCTATGGCAATGGCCGTACTCCACCATGGGACTGGCCGGCGATGAAATGGTCCAGATGAGCGCGGGGCAGCAAGTCTAGCAGCGTGAACAATCTCGTCAGACACGTAACATAGGACGTCATCAATACAACCCTACAAAGAGGGGGAAAATACGACCTGTGCAGTGTATAGAGGCCAATCGGCGTGTTGGAAAGACCAACGAGGTAACCTGTCCATCGCGGAGTGGGAGGCGGGAGAGAGAGAGAGAGAGAGAGAGAGAGAGAGAGAGAGAGAGAGAGAGAGAGAATCAACGGGAAATTGTCACTATCACAAAGGTGGCCGCGTGGCGACCAGTGTAATGAAGGGAGGAGAGAGGGAGAAGAAAGAGAAAGATCAATGGCAGAAAAGGTACCATGACTGGCACTGAAATGAGTAGGAGAGCCATCATTAAGAAGGCACAAGTCGTGGTCTGCAATAAACTGGTCTATGAAAAGACCTCGTCTAGATGGAAATGCACAGCCCCACAAGGAATGATGAGCATTAAAATCCCCAAGGAGGAGGAAGGCAGGAGAAAGTTTCTGAAGAAGGGCAGTTAAGGCAGCAGGTGTAAGTGTCCTTTCAGGAGGGAGATAAAGATTGCAAACCGTGACCTCAGAGTCCAGGTGGACCCTAACAGCAACCCCTTCCAATGTAGTTTGAAGGGGAATACACATGCTAGCAATGTCTGTACAGACTTACAAACGCCACCAGAAGCCCACAGCGGTCCGACCTGAATTCGACAGAAAACATGGAACACACAGAGGGTCGGTGAGTGAGCATCAGTAGAATGAGGTAACTGTAGAACCACACAAGCTGCAGAGTAAGACGAAATAAGGGATTTCAATTCCGAAAGGTGACGATAGTATCTATTAGAATTCCATTGTATAACCACAGAACGATGATTTAAACGGCGTCTGAACAGGCTAAAGCCAGTCATACCACTGGGTCACCACCCATCACCGACAAGGAGGGGGGCGACATCCATGAACGACAGGTCAGAATCTGGTTGTGAAGCCGGGGAAGGGACCTCTGGCGACACCAGAGGCTCTTTGTCCCAGGACTTATGTTTCTTCTTCTTTTCAGGCTGAGATCGAGGAGGGCTGTGTGGCATAAAGGAGCCAGCTGCAGCAGGATCGGGAACAGAAAGAGACCGGGCAACCTGGGGGCCGACAGACCGCGGCTCTCGCAGTCGTTGCGTGTCAGTGGACCTTTGGCCTGGAAGGTGCCGGGAAGGGGCATCCCGGGAGGGGCGCCCTTGACCGGCAGACGCAGAAGGAGTGGGACACTTCTCTGGCTGGGGAGGGGGAGCTGTGCCCAGAGGAGAAGGTGTGGGAGCCGCAGGGGAGGGGGGGGGGGGGAGGAGAGGGGTCCGTGATTGGGGTAAGGAAGGGGGAGGAAGGGGTGAAGATGTAACTAAAGCGTAACAAGATATCATGGACACAGGGTGAAGAGCCTCTGTGTAGGTCAAGGGACTTATACTCCTGTATCTTCTTTTCCTTCTTATATACTGGGCAATCTGGTGAATGTGGAGAATAATTGCCATGACAATTAACACAAACAGGAGGGGGAACACAGGTACTCCCCTCATGGAGTGGACGTTCACGGACACCACAGAGAGGGACCTGTGAACAGTGGGAAGACGTGTCCAAAATGCAAGCACTTAAAACACCTCATAGGAGGTGGGATGTACGGCTTCACATCACATCGATAAACCATTATCTTAACTTTCTCAGGAAGGGTATCCCCTTCAAAGGCCAGGATAAAGGCACCAGTATCAAGGCGATTGACCTTAGGACCCTTCTGAACACGCTGAACAAAGTGAACACCCCGCCGTCCGAGATTGTCCCAAAGGTCCTCATCAATTTGAAAGATGAGATCCCTGTGAAAAATCACACCTTGAACCATATCTAGAGACTGGTGGGGGGTAATTGACACAGGAATTGTGCCAAGATGGGTACAGGCACAAAGGGCCGCAGATTGGGCAGCTGAAGCAGTTTTGATCAGCAACAAACCTGACCGCATCTTGCTCAGGGAATCCACTTCGCCAAACTTGTCTTCAATGTGTTCCATAAAGAATAAAGGTTTGGTATTCGTGTAAGTATCCCCATCAGTCCTTGTTCCATAAAGAATAAAGGTTTGGTATTCGTGTAAGTATCCCCATCAGTCCTGGTGCAAACCAGATAGCGGGGGAAAGGTTTCACCTCAGGCCGACGGGCCTGACCCTCTTCCTTGTGGGTAGCCATGGAAAGGAAGGCCGGAAGGGCAAGAGAAGCAGCACTCAATAAGTACCATGCAGAGAGACAGCCGCAGAAGAACTGCCAGAGTTCTGGACTCATATGCGTTTCATTTGCATAGCGTCCGCCCTGATACCACCCACTCCGATCAGGGGCTCTCCTCAATGGCGCTACCCAGCCACCCAGCCACAGCCCAGCCATCTGGCACGGCGGCCATTGCCGGGAGTTCCGATGCTCCAGGATGATGAGCAACCACTCCAAGGCTTGCATGAGGTGGTCACAGCTCAGGTATCAGGAGTGTGACCCCTGTGTGTTCAGGGGGCTCAACCAAAAGGGTACATAGCGACCCCACGACACGGGCTGGATACCATGCTGGCGATGCACCCTAGCATCAGACAACGACATGAAAGAAAAGGTGGAATGTACTAGGAGGGCACACATCGGAGACACTAGGTAAGGTGCTCTTCCCCAAATAGCTCACACTACGGGAGAGAAATTTAGTAATGGAGGTCAAACCCCAGAGGGGGACCAGGGAGTGCCAAGAGGAGGAGGTGATTACGCAACAAAGCCAAATTGTAAAACCAACATAACCAGGAGGATAGCTGGGGCCAACATAAACAAGGACACCAAGAGAGGGAGAGGAGACAGGGAGGGGAATGGAGTAAGGAGGGGGAGAGGAAAAGGAGGAGAAGGGGAAGGAAATGCAGCCCTGGAAAGAAGGAAGGCTGCAATAGCTCGGGGCCCTGTGCTCGCCACACACGTATCCACAAAAGAGTTGTGGGAGATGCTAAGCCATGACAGGAGATTCACGAGATCGAATCTAAGGGCACTATGGATAACCCTTGCCCCACGTAAGGCGTCCTTTCCCATATGGCGGCGTTTATGCCAAAATGCCGCCGTTCCTGAAGAGCTGGCAGCAATGGGGGGGGGGGGGGGGGGCATTGATATTTTTCTGAACGTAGCGTGTCGCACGTGCCGCCCTGGGGGTATTTTTTTCCTGCTGTGGTGGACAGGAGGAAGGCGCCGATCTGGATTCCAAGCCTGTACTCAGAAACGCCAGCAGTTGGTGGTCAATGGGTACCTCTGTAAGCGGGAGTGGTTGCTTTTAATAGCATGTCCGATCGAATGGGAGGTTTTGCTTTTGCGCGTCGGGTCTCTGACGCTTCAGTATATTGCTCTCCTGGAAGTCGGGATAAATAGGGACTAACATTTTCGGCGACGCGAAAAGTGAGGCACGGTTAGCTCATGGCGTTTTTATTTCCACCTGTCACTTCCTTCCTCTTTCAGTTGTTCACGAAGCTCGCCTCCGGCTAAGGGTTAGATATGGTACATGGGATAAGCCAAGCGTTTTTTTAAATAGATGCTGACAGAGTTCCATTGAGCCAAAGCAGATGTATTATGTTAGTATCTGTCAGTTTTAGCCATATAAGGAATGGTCTTGCCAACCACATACTGTACTTGTTAATTACATATAAGTTCATGTGTAATTTTCGATATCCGTGTTGATATTGCGTTCATCACTTTAGTGATGACCTTTTAATCCTTGTCAGTGAATGTCCTATCAATAAATTGGTAATGTCTGCTGGGCCTTGAATGATTTTGTATTTGGAGAACCCTTTCCATAGCTTACGGGGAGGTTTCATATGCTTATCCCAACACCGTAACCAGTTACTTGGGTCCCTCTTTGGTATCATTTTAATATCAGATTCATTCAGAGTTTAACTGCAATCCGATGCGTCGAAGTTTGATAGGTAACTGTTCACGGGAGCCGTCCGTCACACACAGGTCCAGCCAGGCTGGACACTTTCCAAACTCAGGTTCAAGAATGATTCGGTTGGCACCTTGCCATCTTAACATGATAAACGTTAGCCACGACACTAAAACTCTTCACAGTTTAATTTTAGCTCAATTTACGTAGTAAAAAACTGCGGTTTATACTATAAAAATTTTAATGCCAGTCTATGTCATGTGCTGCTTCCTACCGAGAAAATTATTAACGCGCTAAGGTGGTTATGTAGTAACTTATCGTGAGTTATCAGATAGTGGACTGTCTCTATTATATTCTGAGGCCAAGATCGTGCTGAGAAGGTTACACTGGTCACCCTAATTGTAGTTTCGTATTGAGGCACAACACTATACCACAGTGGTAACGCGCCGAATATTTATATGGATGTGAATGCTTAACAATGAATTATGTAAGCTGGACAGAATCGAGGTAAAACAGACTATCAGAAAAATAAGGGGTGCAGTACAGATAGGTTAAAAACGAGAAGTTATGAGGAGATCTACAAAAATAGGGAAGATATCAGAAGTAATGGCTAAGACAAGATTAATTTTTTTAGACAGTCCGCCAAATGAATGAGAATTGGCTAACGAAGCAAATATTCCTGTATTTCTGTACGAAGAAATCTATCATAGCATTACAAAAGTAAGGAAAGAATAAGAAAGCAACAACATCAAATAATCGGAAATAACAGAACCTTTTGAAGAATAAAATACTAAATTTAGAAGGCTTTCAAAGCAGAAGAAATAAAATCGGGAGCAACAGACAGAAAAAGGTAAAACAATATGGAGAGAAAGTTGAGGGAGTATTGGTAAAATAAGAAATTAAGAGGAACTGAGGTGGTTACATAATCCTAGTTGAGCAATACGAAAATAAAATAAGTAAGTGTTCACTTCAGTTTTATAATAATGACGACGGTGCCCACTTAGAGTGTTGGTATTATACCGTTGGTTCTTAAATCAGTAGCATGGACATGTGGAAATTTCAATTTTACATACGAATTGTTTTCTAACCATGTATTTCTCTAACTTGCGATTTTTTTTATAAGTCACGTTGAACCGATGTAATAAGCAGTGATCCAAACACTGCCAACAATAATCAAATGCGGTCACGCAAGTAGTACATGGAGAGGGAAAGGGTAATCAGGAGCAGCAGCTAGTTTACATAAACAAAAAGAATAGGAAACAACACGTCTCCATTACAGCACACACAAGAAGGCATTTGGCGCTTATGCATCCACCTGTGGATTTAAGCATTAGTATCCTGTGAGCAGGAACGTTTATCCACAAGTTTTACAGGAACCATACTGCAGTTCTATGACTAAGGACATGAAATGAAAGCAGTAAATGAGACACACGGGTGTTAATAGAAAAATAGTTCATTGTGCCTTGACGAAGGCAGAGTTTAAAAACCCCAAATATTTTACACACTGTCTTGAAATTGGTAATAAATTACTACAGGTCATGTTCAAAAGTACACTGAAATATTATAAACAACGTTTCAACCTTCAGACACAGCGAAATTTCACTTGACACCAAAGAATTATCGCATAGTAAAACATCGCGACATATCGATTGGGAAGTGATCTACATTAGGCTTACCGGTGGAAGTTAGAAACTATCTGAATGTCATGTATGCATGAAACTGAACGTAAATGCGTTGAAACATGGTGAAGAATGTAAAGGCATACTAGGGGGTGAAAAGTTAGTGGAAGTAACGTAAAATACGAGAGCAGAAACAGTACTGAGTTAATATTTCTAACCACATCTCAGATGAATGCGTTAGTCGCTGGGAGTATTCTAGTTAAACTGTTTCTCTTAGCGGGCTGCGTCGTTTACTGTAACAACAAACAAATTTTAGGAGAACTTTGTTAACAATTTGAAACAAACGTTAAGTAGACAAACACGTAATAACGCACAGAAGACCATTGTGGATAGAACATGTAAATACTACTCTTGCGCTGTCTGTAATAAATAAAATTTGCTTTAAAGAAGTCTACTTACAGCTAATTTATTCAAACTTTACGAAATACAATATTTCGTGTCAATAAGATGTATCTAGTGCTTTTAAAATCCCGCACAATCCTAAATCGAATCATTAGTACATAAGTATTTTAATGGTTCATCCTCCAGTCCGCCTGACAGCGAAGGGTCGTGCAGCACATGTTGCTATAGAGAAACGTCCTCTGTAGATAGTAGCGGTCAATAAACTAACTACAAGTAATGTAGGACTACAAGAATTTGAAAAGGCGTTACCATGCGTGGAATTCTGCTCTACATCGTCTAGTTTTATAGGCGAGCATTAGTATTCAGTTTTCACGTGTTCGCTAGGAAGAGGCCACATCAGAGCGAGCAGCCACTAACTAGCTGTAGATCATTAACGAAGCTATAGACGTGGCGAGGTCAAATTTAAGCCAGTAAATTAGACTTTTTTCGCGAAAATATTGTTTTTATGATTTTCGTTAAAAGTTGTTAGAAGCCAATTGGGGTGGAGAATTACCTGTTAGCGGAGTACTCCTTCCTGTCCAGTGGCCGGACGTGGAATCTTTTCTGCGTGCAATCCGCCACAGGAAATGACCAATTAGTTTTGAGAGCAGTGACAAGTTTAATCTTGCCTCGCTGTTCAAAGAAAGGATAGCGATCTTTATTAAGACACTTTCCTGAGGTTCAGCAGTGATGAGAATCGAGTCTGCTGACAAACGCTTCTTACAAGAAGAGGACGCCTACTCGTCATCGCAGAGTTCGGCCAAATTCATGGTACATGGTGAGACAAGAAAGTGCCCCAAGTGGAAATTCCAGACGGCCAAGCGTTAAAGAAATAAAAGTTTTTTGATAAGCATCTATCACCATGTGCACCTTATCAATTGTCCCTATTACTGTGTTTAGCAAGCGGTGTTTGGCTTAGCCGTAAGAGATCGGATTCTCAATGAACAGGTCGCAGGTTCGACTCCGCCCGGGGGGCAAATATTTTGTGCTCCTTGGCAATGCGTTCACTACTGACATCACAATTAACCGCAACATCATGTAGGTTAATTTATATAAGCACGAAAGTATAGGCATAGGATGAAATGCGGGGATGCAAACATTTAAAACGGGATTGTAGTTAACGCGTACACGGGAACGGTAAATCGACGTTCCCGTGTACGCGTTAACTACAACCACCTTTTAAATGTTTGCAGAACCGCATTTCATCCTATGCCTATACTTTTTGTGCTTATATAAATTAATAAAATAACCTATATGATGATGCGGTTAATTGTGATGTCTGTAGTGTACGCATTGCCAAGGAGCACAAAAATATTTGCCACCAGGCGGAGTCGAACTTGCCACCTTTTGAATGTGAATCCCATTTCTTACCGCTTTTTTTAAATCTCATTTTGTTCGAAATTGATCGTTGTATTTGTTCGGGACGGACGTCCTATGACACTTAGTGATGTTCATCGTTGGTACATTAACTCAGTTTTCTCTATTACAGAGGGCAGCTAACCCTCTGACCGAACACGCTGAGCTACCTTGCCGGAGTTACCGCTGAGCCAAACACCGCTTACTAAACGCTCTGTCAAAGAGGCAACTGATAATGTGCACATGGTGATAGATCCGTATCAAAATTCATTTTATTTCCTAAACGCTTGGTGATCTGGAGTTTCCAGTTAGGGCCGTTTCTTGTCCCATCACGCCCTAAATGTGCCATAAATTTGGACGAATTCGGCGATGGCGAGTAGGCGTCCTCTCCTTGTTAGTGAATACTACACAGTTGACGATGTTAGAGAACTCAGATTGTGAGTTAACGAAAGTGGACATCACCACCTTGTCATATTACGGTAACATTTTTTACAAAAAAAATCCTGTGCCGGTAAATATAGTGAATGATACTAATGTTTTGTCATTTCCCTGAGCTCAACGTATCGCTCATCATGGGGATGCTGACAGTTTCCCAGGCGGACTGAAAGGAGGACATTGAGACTTGCATCGGACACAGCAGCATGACTATGAGCCTGGAATGTTTTCCAAACAGACTGAAGGGCATAGCAACACATTCGTCGTACTGGAGTCACCATTGTTAAGTCCGCTGAATGAGTGGGGACGGGGGCAAACAGTACACAACTATAAATTCCTCCAATATTTTTCACTTAAGCTCATGCACGTATCTAACAGAACATTTATGCACACAGAAAACTACCTTTCTACTTTACAAGAACTGACAAGGGCATAGGTAATTTCGGAAAATGCAGGAGCCAAAATTATTAGTGTTCATTGTTTTCCGGGCGGTATAGAATTCGGTCTCTGTGCTTTGTTACCGACAGTGGAAAGTGTTGCCTTGTCGACCAACTTTTAATACAAACTCCGGAAACAATTAGTTAAGTGATGCATTTTTGCCGTATTTTACGCCAGCTCTACCGAACAACGTCCTGCTCACAACTCCTTAAACGGTTCACTTCTAAAATGGTAACTGGTATACTATCAGTAAATTTCATATTGCGCTAACATCAGAGGAGACTACGGGGAATGGGTAAGGATGGGTGAGAGAAGCGATGCGAAGGGAAATATTTTTTACAGTCCTGGCGACGTACCTTTCGTGCCCCATAGATCAAGTACAATAAATAACACCATAGCTCACAATAATTCGTACCATTCACCGCAGTTATCAAGGATTGGCAGCAGCGAAAGAAGCACGAAGTGTACTGACTTCCACCAACGTCTACCGAGCAGAACTAATGTGCTTGAGATCACTATCAAAACTGGCGAAATTTCTCGTATTCCGCACTTTCGGCATAATTCATATTAAAAAACATCAGTGAAACGGGCTATCATAGAAGTCATTGTAGTATATACACAGAAACCTGAAAAATATTATATGCTTTATAAATGTTTAAATTCATGCTATCATATCGAACAAATCTTGCAAGTGTGGATTTACTCCCCAAATGGCGGCTCTAATTATTAGTCATCTTGCGCAAATTTCGTATAATCAAAAGATGGTTGCACAGCTGGGACTAAGCGAATGAGGCAGTGCAATTAGAACTTGCATCATATTCGAAGGGATGGCGTTTACTCCCGTCAGTCATCGTGATTTAGATTTTCCATGGTCTTTCTAAATCATTTTAGGTAAATGCTGCGAGATAAATTCTTCACCAAGGCCGCAGGCGCCCACCTCTCCCATCCTCGCAAAAACATCGGTTTGTGTGGCGGCGGCGAGCGCGCTCGTGCGTGCGTGCGCCATTTTATTACAACGAAACCTGTATCATTGAGAAATGATCCCTGCATTAACTAATAAAAAATGTATTCAACTAAGCGTTCAGTCAAGTAATTCGTCTCTGGCGCGCCAAAGTGGTCGTGGATTACAGCCGGGCAGAGGTTTACTTGGTGCTATTCTGCCACATGACGTGACGAAGCAACGTTTCAGTTGCAGGAAAGAAAAGTTTTTGGATAAGATCTTATATGGACAAGAGAATTGCTAACCAAACACCTTTCTGCCGTCTAAATTCCAAAACTTTCATTGGGCTACCAGGGCGGCGATTATTATGCCATCTTCAGCCTCTTTACCGACGTGTAGGAAGAGTCCAACTTCGACTCCGGTCGAAATAGGGGCCAGCGTTCAAAGACTGGTATCCGTAGATATCTGCCGGCAGATGTTTGAAGTGATCAAACATAACTAATACAACAGTTTTGAAATTAAACGGCTGAAAGGTGTTTGACATTCTGTACTTAACGGCCGAGTCCCACAACCATCACTGAAAAGCTGGACATACAGATATTTGTGTGAATAAGGCTGTGGGATAGGTACGATGTACGAAAAGGAGAAGATTAGGTGAGCAATTAGGAAAACGGTGTGATAGGTTATTTTGGATGGTTTAAGTTTAGTATGTTCCATTTGATAAGATAGGTATATCTCAGGTAATTTCATAGTCTCACATGAGTACAGTTAAAATTTTCCTATATAAGTATGTGGAAAGTTGTGAGTAGAACAGACTGTGGGATGTTTTTGTATAGCGGCGGTAGAAATCAATTCTGAAGGATGGTGGATACAGAATTCTAGGTATCTAAAGAGGTGTGTGAAGTTTGTGAGGCCATGCAGAGTGCAGATCGGACAAGGTAATCGGATATGGAAAGCGAGGGAGCTTGTTTACCATTAACATGTTAAAGCTGTTGAGACACCCGTCACCGCTATATTTGCAAAAACAATTATTTTATAAAACTTCCGTATATATTTTTGTTTTACTGGTTACAGCCACATCATGTGGCTATCAAATGTGCAGAACAGCAGTAAGCGCCGTTGAGGATCATATAAAAATCTAAATGTTAATGCATCAGCAATAATAAGAGTGGGTGACGTTCAAGGATTTAGAGTGAGTGGCAGAACTCGGGAGGAGCGAAAGTCCGTGATACATTTGAGTGTGCGAGTATGGGGTGGGGTGATGGCCGTGGAATTTCGACTATTAGCTTTAGTATATTGTAGGTATTTTACGTGATTAGTACGTAGGTTGCAAGATAGTTATTTAATCGCGTTTTGCTCCTAAGCATTTTAAATGTTTTATGTAAGTGGACAGGACAGTCGTGGATTGCTAGATAGGCGATAGCGTTCTCCGACAGCCTCCCTTGCGGCCAAACGGGTTCCAGACGAGTCTTAAGTTACAAATGCAACAATAAAACAGAGCACTAGTTCACAAAAGCTAACGTAGAACGCTCTAGTTTGAGAACACTTTCACAACTGGGACTGCAGTTGCTCGATAATACGTGCTACCGCGTATTCACGCACGCAACGTGGTGTGTTGAATCTGCTCATTTGTTAGTAGAGTGAGACAGCAAGCACCCATGACACTGATGTTACCAGAGCAATGACATCTTGTCTCCTCTTGCGAGTTGGAGGTCTAAAGTCGCTAATTATTCCATCCACACTATACACAGACCAAGATTTTTGAACGATTTTAGCCACATTAATTCTTCCGTCATTTCTCGGTAGAGCAATTTTATATTGAAGATTAAAAGCATACTAACTGCGTTTTGTTACACAAATATAGTAAAACAAAACTTTTGCTGTTCAACCTTAAATTTTAGTAGAACGCGTGCTAAGATTATTCGCTCTACGAAACGAGACCCACAGGGTAAAGATTTCATTGTTCTTCCAGCAAGGGCAAACCAAATGCAGGTCTTTGTCTAACGCGTTACAGGTCACTTATAATCTTTTCAGCACCCAGCTTCTATGTATTATCTCCAAAGACATGCATTTTCGATTTAGTAGAAGAACTGTACCGTCTCTAACGAATTCACTGATTTTGTATCAATTTTATTCGGAACTATAAGGATAATATTCAGGTCAAGAACTATTAATTTGAACAACCACAGCGGTAACAAAAGGATCGGTTTTAGAAGCAGATAAGATGAGTATTTCTAATTGGACGAAAACTGCGGAAAAAAGGCCAACCCTCGAGACTGCTCTGCACTACTCTTCCGTCCACTGCTTTAACACTAAAACTTTTAGCAACACACATTTTTGTTTACTTCACTACCTCCACGCTCTTCAGGTAAGTTTAACGGAACGATTTTAAAGCTAATTCAATCCTATCATTTTTTTTTTTTTTACTACTGAAGTGAATCTTGTTTCCATTTTCTCCCCTCGGAAGGTTTCATATGTGGTGGACGTAGATTTTTTAAGACTGATGAGGGGGCACATCCGATGGTTATGTGTCGGAAACGTGGTACTTCGTATTTGGATGGTACATGACTTAAGTATCCTCTTTCATGTCTACTTTTTTTTCACTCTGGACGCTGGGTCCAGAGCCAAACAAAAACATGTCAATGCAGCGTCACTGAAATACCAAAATCAAGACCACCTTCCTTCACTATTGTACAGACCCTACACCTACACCCCGCTCTCATCCGCCCTCTTAACAGTTCAAACAATTTCAGATTAAAATCCGAGGGTTAAACTTTTCGCCGCTTATGGAACGCTCCTTGTGGAACTAGAACCATTATCCACAGCGCTGAAATGGAAATCTATCCATGGTCACTATTAGAGTTAGAAGGATCTCAAATGTCAGCTGTTACAACACTAGAAGAAAAAACCATCACTAAATCGAGGTACAGTAATCTGATCCTACTTCCAGCATAAAATATCTGCTGACTGGTAGACGATATTTTAAATCTAAACGGAACAGTTATTCTGTAAAAAAACTAATAGCAATAGTAGTAATGAAAATATTTTTACTTTTGTCGTTAAATTTATTACTCCGGGAGCCTGAGTCGCGTGAAACTCTTTCATCTGTTAACATTAAGGCCTCTGCGTTCTTTAACTATCGCTAAAGGATCAGTATATGGCTACAAGCACAAATAATACATACGAAGGCTAAACTGGGAACATGGAACCGACATTTAATGAAATTTGGCATTTGATGGACATCTTCCTATGACAAACACGTATAGCAGTTAAGCAGGACTTAGTGAAGTATTCAAAACGTTAATACTGACTCCCATAAACTAAGAAATTACCTGCCGGCTGCCAAGACGAACATTATTAAGAACCAGCACTCAATTTTCCAAACAACTACTGACACAAACTAAGGAAGAGTTTTCTGGTTGGCCTACAAGGGCTACTTACGTAATGCGCTTCTTACTGTCGCATTGAAATCACGAAATTTTCTGTTTACTATTCCCATCGCATGGATACGTATACCGCATATCAGTAAATTACAGCACTGGTAGAGCATAGCGTTGGTGCATGACCTATCCAGGGGCTTTATGAACACTCAGTTCAGTGGTATGCAAATAGAATTAGACTTAAAGCCTCACACAGATACTTATAATCAAACACTCTTTCCACGCTTCATCTGTGAAAGTGGGAACATATAAACCCTACTCGATGATACAATAAAAATTACCCTCTGCCACTCACTTTTTAACATTTAGAACTATTTAGTAAAAATTGTAGGATAACTTAACATATCAATGCAGCAAGCATATTACCTCAGAATGTTATTTCGGTATCAAAACATACAAGAAGCCTGGACCTTAAGGGTAAGAGATAATTGCCAGATATTCGAACGCATCTGCACTAACGTATCGAGACTGGTAGTAACTCTTGTCTACGCTTACTCACCAACACCAGCAACAGGGCTACAAATAAACAACCCTTCTTACTCGGACCGTTGGGCCTCTCCAGGAAAGTAAATACGGGGTGAATAATACTTCCACTCCTCATGTTCGACGAGTGTCTTTCTCCAGCCTCGCTAGAAAAAGGTGTGGCCAGAGAGAAGGCTTCTAGTGGTCATAAACTTTGTGTTGTATATAACCTGGTTTCTGAATAATAATTTAATATTGCGTGAAGTCTTTGGATCGAGATGTGTCGTCCACGGTTAAAAGCCTTTCTTCACGACGAAGTAAAAATTTGGTAATTTGAAAGTTTCGCTTTGAAATATGGCACAGCAAAACGGCATCTGTAGTTTGTTTTGCTCTATCTCACTGTCAAAGTACTGAGGCTCGTATTACTGTGTAGAAAGTCTTTGACAAATCTCTTTTATGAAAGTCATTTTAAGAACGGTGTACTGAGGTACTTTTACCACAATTTTTTTTATAAAAGTTAGAATATGGTCCTGGCTTTTATAAAAGATTTGTCAAAGGACATTGACTGCAAAAGGTCAAGTTGCTTCAACTCGTAATAATATGACTGCCTAATGTAAATCCATTCGAAACGGCAAATTTCATATCATTAACAGCATTTTTCTTTAAATTCTGTACGTGATAGACGATCCAGTACTGTGGCGTTAGCTTCAAGTACATATTTAACTTCCAGTGAGTTATAAAACCAACGAGCACGGCACTTGCATCGGCATACAATTGAAAAAACTCGAATTGTTTGTCATATTTACCTCACTACTGTTACATGATGTGTGGACATCCTTTCTTTACCTCTTACACTGTCAAAGCAGTGTACTTAAGGTATTTGTGATCCGCCGCGTGGGATTAGCCGAGCGGTCTTAGGCGCTGCAGTCATGGACTGTGCTGCTGGTCCCGGCGGAGGTTCCAGTCCTCCCTCGGGCATGAGTGTGTGTGTGTTTGTCCTTAGGATAATTTAAGTAGCGTGTAAGCTTAGCGACTGATGACCTTAGCAGTTAAGTCACATAAGATTTCACACACATTTGAACTTTTTTGTGGTCCAGGTGTCAGATACGATGCTCGTAGTAGGAGTGCACAACCTGTTTGTAAATCCTTTGAGACTTCAATATCACGATGGCAAAAAAGGTTTGAGTAGGAACGCAAGTGTTACCAAAACAATCATAGCTTGGGGAAGTATTGTTAAAAAGGCAGAATGCTTCGACTCAAAACGAGATATTGGCTTTATCATTATATCAACTAAATCCACTGAAATGGAGTTAGTGGGGATTTTATCACTGTATCATAACGACATGACATGATATGATTGGGAACTGATTAGAAATGCTGAATCTGCAACCTAGTGATTACGTTGTGCTAAATGAAAATTTGTGCCAGACTGATATTCGTATCTGGATGACCTGTCATCCTAACAATTGTGGACTTTTTCGCCTTGAACTCGCCAAAGAATATTGTCTTCGGTATGACCTATTGTTCGTTACGTCGAGCGCCTTGTCAGGCAGAGGGCGCGGAGGTAATGTACAACAAACGCTGATTGTTCCTTTGATGTTACGCTGTCCTACATAAAATTTCACATTTAATTTAAAAAATTTCTGCTTAACATAAATTCTTTAGTTATTCTACATCTTTCTTAAAAAACTAAAATCTTCGCTCATCGGAAAATTCTTCTTGTCAAGATAAAAACTCTGATATAGATCCTGAGTTTTTGAGTGTTCGCTGTTCTTTCTCTCTCACCTATTGAGTGGATGAGGTCTTTAAATGGATGCTTTAACTAAATAAATGAATCTGGCCCTGCAGTAATTGATACAAGTAAATTTACACTCATCAAATCGGTCATTAAAGAATGCATCTAACTATTAAATCAAATAATGATCACAATGAATCAGTTTATTATTCTTAAGTAATCAAATGTCACAAGAAATTAAAATCAATAAACTAATGCCTTGGCAAGCTTGTATAAAGGAACTGTGATGGTAATACAAGGATAACGCGTATCTGGGAAAAAATTTATGTCCGCAGAGGTCGTACCACGATTTCCACAGGTTAGTAAATATTATTCGAAAACACTGCAGAAGGATATGGACGTGTGTACATCAATTGCAGGAGTTGAAAGAATGTTGATATTCTAACTACAAATAAGTCTTCTAAATGAGGACTGGAATTACCCAACATCTTTAAGTAAACTTCCAGTCATGAAAACTATCAGCGGCAGAGAGAGTGGTGTGCTGACCACATGACTCTGATTATCTTCATTCAGTGATGCCTACGTCTTGAGGATAACACGGCGGTCGGTCGGTACGCTTGGGCCTTCAAGGCCTGTTCAGACGGAGTTTTATTACACGAACTTCACCTTTCCCTACAGTTTGATTCGCTGTTGCTACTGTGTCTCACCATAATTAGAATCTGAAAGTGGCTACTGCAGTGGCTGCTAAACCAGTCATTGGCTCTATAGCGACATCTCTTCTATGCCTGCCTCGAAGATCAACTCAGACGATTGAGTGCCTCTCTTCCTGGATGTGGAGAAGTTTCGAAGAACCCTAGAGATGGAGGTGAAGTCTGGAAGTGCAGGTCTGGAAAAGAAGCTGTGTTTTTTACGATATTGCAGTGCCTGTGTTATTCTGATTACGATGCAAAGTTCCTTTGGACATGCATGCATTTCCAAAGGGACAGGCACTGTTTTTTGGCATTGCATAATTTTGATTGGCGGAATACTGATTCTTGTGAGTGCCTACCAGCAAGATGTTGGCTTACAAGAGGTTAGCCTCCGTTCCTTCCTGTTTTTTCGGGTGGGGTTAACCAATTAAAAGAGTTGTTAGTCTTTGGGCTCCAAAGGGTGTACGATTTACTACCTCTCTCTGCCTTCCTTCGTGCAATGGCCAGTACCGTTTGATCGCTGTACACACAGCTGTAGTCTCGCCCCTCTCTCCTAGATCATTTATATGAACCAATAGAAGCTGTGTTTAAGTTTCTTTGAACATTCATGCAGTTTAGCGTCACCTGATCGAGTGCCAGCGACTCATTTACTACAAAAAAAGCCCCAAACCATTGTTACCATTCCACTTTCTACGATGTTATCTTAACAGCCTGTGTATTTCGGAGAAGTTTGACTTCCCAATGCTTCCTCTTACAAAGGCAGTTCTTCCACGACTTTGGCCGTTAGGTGGTGCTCATCCCATGGACACGACTTGTTAAAAACAAACTCGTCCTGCACATTCTTGAGATGTACTCTGCATTGCCTGACAGCAAGCACTGCGCCACCTGTGCCGGTGTGGCATTTCTTTTTCTCCCGCTCAGCAGAAACACTGCTCTGCTCGATTTCATCTGCCTCGTGTTTCCCTTCACACAAGGAGGCGAGCGACAGTTCTACGACTATTGTTTTGCGTGGACTCCCTGGATTTTTATGGTCTGCACCATGTCCCTCGCCCTCATCAGCGCTCAACTTGTTTTCACAGTGGCCTCTCATTTAGTTATGCACGTGATTTAAAACAGGAATTCGAAATATCTACGTAGTTGTGTGTAGGCAGTCATTAGTACTAATTCATATTTCATTATCCGGTGGGGATTAATTTATTCCATTTTAATTTGACTACCTCTTGCAGGTTTTACACAAGTTACAGGACAGTTTGGTTAGAACAGTCCTGTAACAAGTTCTTCTCTTTTAAGAAAAAAAGCTTTCTTCTTTATACACTCCTGGAAATGGAAAAAAGAACACATTGACACCGGTGTGTCAGACCCACCATACTTGCTCCGGACACTGCGAGAGGGCTGTACAAGCAATGATCACACGCACGGCACAGCGGACACACCAGGAACCGCGGTGTTGGCCGTCGAATGGCGCTAGCTGCGCAGCATTTGTGCACCGCCGCCGTCAGTGTCAGCCAGTTTGCCGTGGCATACGGAGCTCCATCGCAGTCTTTAACACTGGTAGCATGCCGCGACAGCGTGGACGTGAACCGTATGTGCAGTTGACGGACTTTGAGCGAGGGCGTATAGTGGGCATGCGGGAGGCCGGGTGGACGTACCGCCGAATTGCTCAACACGTGGGGCGTGAGGTCTCCACAGTACATCGATGTTGTCGCCAGTGGTCGGCGGAAGGTGCACGTGCCCGTCGACCTGGGACCGGACCGCAGCGACGCACGGATGCACGCCAAGACCGTAGGATCCTACGCAGTGCCGTAGGGGACCGCACCGCCACTTCCCAGCAAATTAGGGACACTGTTGCTCCTGGGGTATCGGCGAGGACCATTCGCAACCGTCTCCATGAAGCTGGGCTACGGTCCCGCACACCGTTAGGCCGTCTTCCGCTCACGCCCCAACATCGTGCAGCCCGCCTCCAGTGGTGTCGCGACAGGCGTGAATGGAGGGACGAATGGAGACGTGTCGTCTTCAGCGATGAGAGTCGCTTCTGCCTTGGTGCCAATGATGGTCGTATGCGTGTTTGGCGCCGTGCAGGTGAGCGCCACAATCAGGACTGCATACGACCGAGGCACACAGGGCCAACACCCGGCATCATGGTGTGGGGAGCGATCTCCTACACTGGCCGTACACCACTGGTGATCGTCGAGGGGACACTGAATAGTGCACGGTACATCCAAACCGTCATCGAACCCATCGTTCTACCATTCCTAGACCGGCAAGGGACCTTGCTGTTCCAACAGGATAATGCACGTCCGCATGTATCCCGTGCCACCCAACGTGCTCTAGAAGGTGTAAGTCAACTACCCTGGCCAGCAAGATCTCCGGATCTGTCCCCCATTGAGCATGTTTGGGACTGGATGAAGCGTCGTCTCACGCGGTCTGCACGTCCAGCACGAACGCTGGTCCAACTGAGGCGCCAGGTGGAAATGGCATGGCAAGCCATTCCACAGGACTACATCCAGCATCTCTACGATCGTCTCCATGGGAGAATAGCAGCCTGCATTGCTGCGAAAGATGGATATACACTGTACTAGTGCCGACATTGTACATGCTCTGTTGCCTGTGTCTATGTGCCTGTGGTTCTGTCAGTGTGATCATGTGATGTATCTGACCCCAGGAATGTGTCAATAAAGTTTCCCCTTCCTGGGACAATGAATTCACGGTGTTCTTATTTCAATTTCCAGGAGTGTACATGTGCTTGTTGATCCATCTTGGACTCATCCAAAGCCAACCTCAGTTGTTATTGTCACTGATGTTTCCCTGCTATTGTGTTCAAACAGTTCAATGAGTGGAATATTTGGGAATCGAATCAAGGAGAAAACGAACCTGTTGAAGGGGTCGTCCTTTACATGGGAGAACTTGTGATTGTATGCTTCAGAAGGAATAAGAGAGAAACATCAGTAACAAATAAAAAATTTAGTCAGTCTTAGAGACAGGCTCAAACAACCGCAATAGATAAGATGACTGCCCAAAATAAGCGGGAGAGTTAGGTTTGCATAGTGGTCTGGCAAAAATTTTCCTTTATCATTGTACATGAATTACATTATAGGTTCGGCATTTCTGTGCAGTTTTTACTGATGTCATTCCATGCCATTATGTTTAACTGACTTCATCGCTATTAATTTCATTCATTACTTTTTAGTGAATTTAAGGCAGACTAAAATAGACCCATACACCAAATCCGTTACTATAGAAGTGGGGAGAGCCGTCACGACAGTTGTACAGCATCTGAGAGAATGAATAGTAGGATATAACAAGGACAAAACCTCGAAACAAACTGACAAATTTATTAAAACGAAGAAAAATATATGCAACTGCATATCTAATACGCCCTTTACTCGGTTTTGAATACAACACCATAAAGATGGTCGCCATCACTGTCCGTGCATTCTCCCATGCGGAGAATGACAATTTCCATAATGTTCGGTGGGATCTCCTCCACAGCTGTAGATATTCTTTCCTTGAGTTCAGCCACGATATGAAGATGCATGGCGTGCACGTGATCCTTCAACAAGCCCACAAGAAGAAATCACAGAGTATTCAGGAGGCAAAAGGCTACGTTTCGTCGGGCAACCTTATCCTGTTCGTTCAGTTTCTGTATGACCTGCGTTTTGTGTGGGTGGAAGCACAGGTTATCACGGATGATGGACCCAGGGAACGATCTATCACTGTTTGTGCCAAGACAAGTACGGAAGCAACATTTGACATTTGGTAAGGACGTCGGTTGAGTGCTTGACACGCCGCCTTCACTCGTTCCGTGGACCGCTGCGTCCATTTTCGCCCTGGACTTTCTTATTCGCACAAGATTCAGTATTCGTAAACTGTCGCACCCATCGTACAATCGTTCTATGATTCGAAACGTTATTATGTCGTTTCAGTTCTAAACGGCGACAAAAAAAAGTCAGTGTGCTGTGATGAGAAACTTGTTATTTTTTAAATCCGCCTCGCCGACGAATGCTCGATGCTCTGAACTCCAAAAGGCCTCATGCAGGACGTGTATAAATATTTCTAGCAGGTGCAACAGCGACACTGTTGTAGATGATTCAAATCCTGCTATTCATTTTGCCGGCCCCTGTACAAGGGGTAGTGCTAAAGCTTTAATTATTACTTCGAAAATATCTAGCTGCTACCAAGAAACTAGATGATGAAGTTAGATCATCTCTAGACATTCACCCTTCAGTGCGACACATTTTCCCAGCGATTGATGACCTGAAGGAGGCCTAAGTTGTAGAAGTCTGCATTTCGGTTGTGCAGGAATCGCTCTACCACGAAAATCACCTCGTCGTCATTCTGGAAATGCCTGCCACGCAGTGGTTTCTTCATCTGATGAAAGAGGAAGAAATCAGTTTGTGCCACGTCAGGAGAGTGAGGGGGTGAGGCAGGACTTGATAGCCCAAGGAAGCGGTATGTGTGACTGTGTCCTCAGCAGAAGGAGCTGTGCTTTTCTCATGGAGCACGGCATCTCACTGGAAAGCTTCCAACGACAAATCGTCTTGATATCCTACCATAACCTCGTCAGGTGATTTCGGTAGCACGCTTCTGTGACTGTTTGCCCCTTACGAGAATAATCTGTAAGCTCCACACCATGGGAACCCCAGAAACACTCAGCACTTGCCTATCTAAGCCGTTTTCGGCTATGTTGAATTAAAGCGTTTCCACTGCTTGCTTTGGTTAAGAAATCGTCTTGGCTACTTTAACACAGCTGCAACATTCCGCTACTACCTCGGTTGGACAGGCTTTTTGAATGCGTGTGAATAGCTGTGAAAAGCAGCAGGCAACGACCTTTGTCCTTATCAAAACATAATGCAAAATGTTAAAAACTGATCCATCACTGATTTTCACTTTTTCTACTATCACCTCGATTTTGATAAGATTGTCTTCGAGCACCACGTCCTCCGCTTCTCTTGCGACACCCAGTTCCCCATAGAGAGATGGTCTGCCACTTCGTTCTTCGTTCCGCATACTTCTTTCTAGACCTACATACATACTCCGTAAGCCACCGTACGGTGCGTGGCGGAGGGTACCCTGTACCATTACTAGTCATTTACTTTCCTGTTCCACTGGCAAATGGAGCGAGGGAAAAACGACTATCTACATGCCTCCGTATGAGCCGTAATTTCTCGTATCTTATCTTCGTGGTCCTTACGCGCATTGTATGTTCGCGACAGTAGGATCTCTAGGCAATCAGCCTCAAATGCCGGTTCTTTAAATTTTCTCAACAGTGTGTCTCGAAAAGATCGTCGCCTTCCCTCCAGGGATTCCCATTTGAGTTCCCGAAACATCTCCGCAATACTTACGTGTTGTTCAAACCTACCGGTAACAAATCTAGCAGCCCGCCTCTGATTTGCTTTGATGTCCTCCTTCAATCCGATCTGGTACGGATCCCAAGCACTCGAGCAGAATCAGGGACAAGTCGCACCAGCGTCCTACATGCGGTCTCCTTTAGGGTGAACCACTCTTTACTAAAATTCTCCCAGTAAACCGAAGTCGACCATTCGTCTTCCCTATCATAGTTCTCACATCAGTTCCATCTCATATCACTTTGCAGTGTTACGCCCAGATATTTGAACGACTTGACTATGTCAAGCAGGACACTAATCAAACTGTATCCAAACATTACAGGTTTGTTCTTCCTACCGACCCTCACTAACTTACATTTTTCCACATTCAGGGCTAGCTGCTATACATCGCGCCAACTGGAAATTTTGTCTACGTCGTCTTTTATCTTTCTAGAGTCACTCGAGTTCGACGCCTTACCGTACACCGCGGCATCGTCAGCAAACAGCCACAGATTGCTATCTACCCCGCCCACCAAATCATTCATGTATACAGAAAACAAAAGAGGTCGTTTCACCCTTCCCGGGACACTCCTGACGATGTCCTTGTCTCCTATGAACACTCACGGTCGAGGACAACATACTGGGTTCTATTATTTAAGAAGTCTTCGAGACACTCACATGTCTGTGAACTTATTCCATACGCCCGCACCTTCGTTAACAGCTTGCAATGGGGCACTGTGTCAAATGCTTTCCGGAAATCTAGAAATATGGAATCTGCTTGTTGCCCTTCGCCCATAGTTCGCAGTACATCATGTGAGAAAAATGCTAGTTGGGTCTCGTACGAGCGATGTCTTCTGAAACCATGCTGATTCGTGGACATAAGCTTCTCTGTCTCAGGAAAGTTTATTGAACTGAGAATATGTCCAAGGATTCTGCAGCAAACAGAAGTTACTAATACTGGTCTGTAATTTTGCGAGTCAGTTCGTTTAACCCATCTTGTATACTGAAGTCACCTGCCGCCTTTTTCCAGTTGCTTGGCAGTTTATGCTGGGCGAGAGATTCGCAATAAATGCAAGCTAGGTGAGGAGCCAACTCCGTAGAGTACTCTTTGTAAAATCGAATTGGGATTCGATCTGGACCTGCTGATTTATTTACTTTCAAATCTTTCAGTTGTTTCCCTATATCAGGGATGCTTATTACTATGTCATCCATATGGAAGTCTGTGAGATGGTCAAATGAGGGTATGTTTGTACCATTCTACTGTGTGAACGATTTCTTGAACGTGACATTTAAAACCTCAGCTTTCAGTTTGCTATCTTCAACTGCCAACCCAGACTGGTCAACAAGGGATTGAATGGAAGCCCTACGCCCGCTTAGCGGTTTTACATAAGACCAAAATTTCCTCGTGTTCTCTGCCAGATCTTTTGTTTAAGTGTGACAGTTGTAGTTGTATACTTCGCGCATAGATCTTTTCACAGACACACGAATCCCTTCTAACCTTCTTTGCCGTCATTTATGCGTTCTCTTTTGAACCGCGAGTGTGACAGCCTCTGCTTCCTCAGTATCCTGTGAATTTCATTATTGAGCCATGTTGGGTCTTTTCCAGCCCTTATCCGCTTACTAGGCACCTAACTCTCCAGACCACGATTAAAATCTGCGTAAACTTTGTCCATAATTCCACTACAACCATCTTACTGGAACTAAGTGATGCCTGTTTACTGTCTAAGTGAGATGCTAATAACTGCTTATCTGCTCTTCTGACGGCCGGTGTGGCCGAGAGGTTCTAGGCGCTTCAGTCTGGAACCGCACGACCGATACGATCGCAGGTTCGAATCCTGCCTCGGGCGTGGATGTGTGTAATGTCCTTAGGTTAGTTAGGTTAAAGTAGTTCTAAGTTCTAGGGGACTGATGACCTCAGACGTTAAGTCCCATAGTGATCAGAGCCATTTTTTTTATCTGCTGTCCTAGCAGAAACACTCTCCTAGCCTTCTTTACGGATTTATTAACTTTCGTAACCATTGCTGCTATAATGACATCATAATCGATAATCCTCTTTTCTATACTGACATTGTCGATACGGTCCGGCCTATTTGTAACAACAAGGATTAAGATGTTTCCATTGCACGTGGGTTGCCCAGCTAGCTGCTCAAGACAGTTTTCAGAAAACGTACTCAAAAGCATTTCGCATGAGTGTCTGTCTGTACTCACCGCAATGAAACCATATATATCCCAGTATACTCTCGGTAGGTTAAAACCGCCTTCAACTAGTATTGAATGATGCGGGTTTTTAATCGCTATTGACCGCAGACTTTCTTTGAATGACTCTAGAACTGTCACAGCAGAATCGGGTGGCCGATAAAAACATCTAACAGTATCCAAGCCCCAGCTTTGACCAAAGTGCAATATTTTACTTTATCATTCGGTTATGCCGTTTTGTTTTAGGTCCTCTAGCAGCGTGCTACTGTTCATAGCGCAGGGATTCCAGTATATACCATGACTGCAGACATATACCTGCAAAGAAACAAAAATGTCGCTCAGGATGGCAATGCATTCTGGGGAAGGGTAAGGAAGTGTTTGCGCAGGGGGTCGATTCCTCGAAGTCGATAAGGTCATTATCCATATCACCGGTAACGCATTTATCAAGGTTCAGTAAGATTCCATACTTAACAAAATGGCAGAAGACTTATCAGAGAAGACGTTCGTGCTCTTCCGGTGAAGATGACACCATTACACGTCGTCAATACAGCAAAACACGATTGACATTAACAATAATCCTTGGGAAACTCGGTACAGCATTGTCCACTCCATGCAACATATAGCGGAATTCAAACACTCCAAATGGTGTTGTAACAGCTGTTTATTGTATATTTTTAGGGACCAGTAGGTTCTGGTTGTAGATCGTGGCGAGATTCAGGACGGAAAAAAATACGAAAATACGTAGAAATCTCCAGTGTGTCACTGTTGGCTGCGGTCGGGGATTGTCCAATTTGCCCCCCCCCCCCCCCCGAATCCCTCTCCTGTGCCAACCTCATCATCCCAGAGTAGCTCTTGCACCCATCGTCCTCAATTATTTGTTGAACCTATTCCAATCCCTGTCTTCCTCTATAGTTTTTACCCTGAAAGTTATTCTCTGGTGTCTTAACGCATGTCCTATCATCCTGTCCCTTCTTCTTGTCAGTGTTTTCCATGCATTCCTCTCTTCACAGTTTCTGCAGAGAACCTCTTTATACCGTATCTTATCAGTCTACCTAATTTTCAACATTCTTCTGTAGCACCACATCTCAATCTCTTCTATTCTGCTCCGTTCCGGTTTTGCCTCTATTCACGATTTACTACCATACACTGTTGTGCTACAAACGTACATTCTCAGCAATTTCTTCTTCAAACTGAGCTCTATCTTTGATATTAATAGACTTATTTTGAAACGTGTTTAGTCTCTATAATCGCGACACAATCGCTAACCACCTTGCAATGTCAATAACTTTTGTGACGGTAGTGCTGTGCCTGCCTGTACCATGGCATTGATTTCCACCTTGGCAATACGAAGCTTATAGGAAACAAGGGATTGCCGGCAATTCCCTTATGGTGCAATGTTCTACGTCTTTGACAGATACGCTGGACGTGAAATGAGCGAGAATTCAATTAAAATGTGTTTCAGCAATGGTACCTAAAAGGAAGGAAGATTAGAGTTTAACGTTATGTCGACGAAGCAGTCATTACAGATCGCGTACATGCTTTCTTATGGGAAGTGTGAGGAAGGAAGTCGGCACTGTCTTTCCGAAAGGAATCTTTCTGGTATTTACTTGAAAGGATTTAAGGAAACAAATGAGAACTTAAATCCGGATAGCATCTTTTCGAATGCGAATCCAGTGTCTTACCAATGTGGCACCTTGCTTAATGGTGGGAGCACTTTGCAAAAAAATTGTAGTCTGGGCAACCACATCTATAATATACCATGTTGAGAAAAAAAATGATTTGACTTTGAATCACAAAACTATTTTAAGTAAATTATCATTTATTGGAATTAATGCTGCAAAATACTCCAAATGAAATCGTCTAGGATGTTTGGTGTCCATAATGGTTCCATCTCAGTCCAGTTGCTTTTCTAGTGTATATTAATGACCTACCATCACTTGCACTGTGAGATGCTAAATTTGTTTTATTTTAAATTACACAAATAATGCAATAAATAGCAAATGCGTTTTCGGAAATGATACTGGTATAATTTCCATGGGTATAAGTAAATGCTTTTTAGCGATTGTCATCATACTTCGGAAGGATAATATATATATATATTTCAATAGATTTCCACCAAGGATATGCATAAATATAAGTACGTGGGGACAGAACAGGTCAACTGCGTCACATTGTTTTTTCTACAGTTTTATAGTCGATTTAGGTGAGAGGAGGCTACAATAGTACACACTGAAACTTCAAAACAATTAATTACATACACTTGCCAGATGTAAGATAAATAAAAATTTAAGAAACTGACAGATCTTTTTATTTCACAAAGTCGCATGTTATCATGATTCGGAGAAGCTCTTCAAATCAAGGCAATACTTTCTGAGCCCAAAAAGTTCTCCAGAAACCAATTCAAACTACTGATTATCAGCTACAGACTACTCTTTCTCTGTATATTTATTTCTCAGTCAGAAATGATATATTCTTTTTTCGACTAACAGCTCACTTAAATGGGAACATGAACAGTCTACACAAGTCACATAGTCTAGGCGCTTGCTTTGCCCCAGAAATGTGTCTTTTATTCAGCAACACATATTTTCAATAACTTTTCAACAGCTATAAGAATCATGTTTCTTCTGATATGTTCAATATCCGTCAACATCTGCTGACTATAGATAACATGAATGAACAAAAACATCTAATCTCATACACTTTTAATTCTCTTAGATGGGGTATTGCTTAAACTACTTTCCTTACAGTATCACGTCTTCCATGTTTACTGAAGATAGTGCACGATAAAATTGTTAATTTCTATTGGTCTTGCACGTAAACAAGGCTTTTCTGTGTGCTCTTAACGTAATAACTCCCTGGTACATGCCATTTCTTGCAGTTAGTTGCTAATTTGATTTGTCACTGAAGCTACGTCTCTGATGAGTCTTAGTATCTTTGATTTAAAGTTTTTCCTTGTTAGGTTTGTTGCAGTTGTTGTCAAACGTGTTTATTTTTATTGCTCGTATGGAGCTATGTGATAGAATTGTGATATTATATTTATAGGAACTTTTAATAGAAAACAGACTGAAAGTTTGTTTGACTGCCGAGACGTAAGTTCGAAACATTGTGACACTGTAATTATAATGAAAAGCTTTACTGCCGGTTTTATGAGAACGAAATTATTAGACACTCGTGTATTTCGAGAAGATTTCTGAGAATATTTCCAAAAGTCAACGCTTTTAACTTGTAGCCCCTGTCTGTGCCAATGACAGCACTGCCTCGTATGGAAATGACGTGCATTTTTACGTCTGAATCATGTGTTGACGTTGCCGGATATTACTTGCAGTTATTGATGGTTCACCTTATTTTTTGGTGCAGGTGATCCAAAATGTATGTTTAAACAAAGAAGTCACCCTGGCATTACTTCATGACGTCTTACGGTTTTAACAATGCCTCATAATGAATTATCTGTTCAATGATATTTCTTGGATGAGGAAGTTCTCTATGAGTGCATTTATTATGTTTACAGTGTTTGGTGTACAAATGGCGTTTGAACGACTGGATGTTTTGCCTTTGGCCGTTTTCATTCTTTTCCCAGCAACTTTTTTAGCGACGTATGTATTTGCTCCTATGTGCTCCTTGCTTCTGATGATACACATCGACTGATATTAGCAAATAAATATCGGCATGTTTTTCTCAATTCTTTACAGTTATATTATAGCCGTTCTTCTTGGACATGTAGAGCCAGACTTTCCGTACATTAGTGATACAGGGACATATTCTCCAGAGAGCTGCATATTTGGCCAGCTGCTTAACGTTGGGACACTTCTATGTGAGTATGATAAGTTGTCACGGACTACTTCTCTAGATCATTGATAAATGCCAGTAACCGATTTCCTTGCTTTGTCTAAATTACACAACTCTGATTCTAATACTATCTGACTATCCACGTTAAAATCATCGATTAAAAGTTTTTGTGCTTTTCAAAGTAACTGTCATAAAATAGTGTTATCAGGATAAAAAGATATCGTCTTATTTTGAAATTGCCAACTTCTGTTCCATTCGTCAGTTTCATCACACTGCCATCTGTTTGTCAGTAAGCCTCATTTCCATCAGCACCATCTCTGGACATGAACATGTCCTGTGGATGGCATAAATCAGCTGCTGTGGCAACAAGTGAGCATGGTTGAAGGAACAGATTAGCCGAAGGGTAATTCCATGTCAGTTCAAGGCAGTAAAGTAAGGTTTTCAAAATAACCATCACAGATTTCTTTAAAATTTGGTGTAAAGAGCGAGTCAGACGAGACAGACTACTAATTTGCATTGGTCTATGACAATTGTGAAGAAAGTTACAGGTCTGAACTGTTTGGTAATTGTGCAAAATTTACACGCATCTGTCTCTACTATCTGGTTCTAATGCAGATACTGCAATGAAGCCATATCACTGAAAAGCTAACGAGCAGAGCTTTAGTTTGATATGCAACGTGGAAGGTTTCTGAGATTTTCACATTCAAGGTCAATAATCTTAACCTTTGATGTTGATTATCTCAATCACCCCCCTTCAGTTTTTTTAAGTTTAATATATTGCTCCAGTATGCACTATAAATATG
The DNA here is from genome assembly GCF_021461395.2 of Schistocerca americana. NCBI lineage: Eukaryota > Metazoa > Arthropoda > Insecta > Orthoptera > Acrididae > Schistocerca > Schistocerca americana. The sequence goes on from NC_060130.1 coordinate 340,925,921, forward strand.
GTAAATATCAAGATGACACACCAAAGTTGTCTTGCCTAAAAATTAATTTCTTCGGCATCAGTACACTATCAAAATGGAGAAGGTAGCACATAAATATGAACTACAAATTATTAAAAGATACATTTCAAAAAAATGTAGGACACATATGTTGTTTATATTATTGTAATTGTATTATGAATCATTTACCATGTAGTTTCTACGAAAAGACAATAAAAAATGGTAACATCTTGTTTCACAAGTCTCCTATAATTAAATTGTTAATGTTCACCAGATCTGATGGGGGGGGGGGGGGGGGGGGAGTATATCCTTCCAGTTTGTACCACTGGATCCAGTCTTGCAAGACGGTCACATCTTTTGATAACCCAAGTGTCTGGTATGGTAGGTATTAAAAATGATGGAGATGGTCCATGTGGATGCAAGAGGCTGATCTGTACTTCACTTGTTTCCTCATAAGATTGTAAGAGGTATGCAACCCCCTGTGACTACCACACAGAACAGCAACAAATCCCTGTATGTCTGTTGACAGCATTTCTTTTCGGACAGTGATCACTCACCCTTCGCTGGCCACTAACGTATTCAGTATTTATATATGGGTTCTATATGTTTGAAATATCTATACAATTCCTTAATATTGTGCAACTCTAGCTGCTTCTGCTTATGTACTCTACTTTCATTTTCTTTCACATACACATAGTCTTTCTTTCTGGCATCACACGGCTCCTCACATTATGATTATTCGAAAGTCATGTAGTTCAACAGTTTTTTCACAATACGTCTTAGTGGGATTTGGATGTGGTGTCACTGTTGTACCATGTTCTGCTACTAACTGTTTTGTGTCTCACGCCTTGTAACCTGAAGCAGAAGAGTCTTCCATTGTTTTTCTTATACTCCATCTCATTGTAAGTACTGTCAAAATTTGTATTTTGTCACAAATACATACTGTCTTGTGAAACTTATCTTTTAGCTGGGCTATGATTTCTCTTTCTTCAATTTTTTCGCACTCTTCTTTTTTCAGTTCTCCCACATATGTATGCTCCAATACTAAGGCAGACTTTCTCAGTTTTTGCTTAGAAGTATTTAAAAGATCCAGTGCAAGATACAGTGATATTTCACCTACACTTAACATCTTCTGTGGAAGTACCTAGCACAGCTGATGTAACACCTGCGGGACACAATCTGACAATATATTAAGACACTTGTTTACCACCCACTCCTGAACACATCTCAAATTCTTCTGTAGTCTTGCATGACCTACTTCTTTAAATGGATGGCAACAGTTTTGACTTGAAATACATTTTTTTACAAAGTATTTCTAAACGCTACTTCACAGTTCTGCGGTTTCTGTAAATAATCTACACCTATGAAAAAAGCTAATGATGACTGGTTTAAAATAGCAGCTGCTATTGTCTTCTGTTCTGAAATACCAAAGCGAAATAAATTTTTGTTCATGATGGCTTTGGTGCGCTGACTTGATATTTACCATGTTTATAGTAACATACTGGGGCAGTAATTTTTTTTTTTTATTTTATTTTTTTTTTTTTTTCAAAAAAAATTTATAAGACGGGTTGTTTTTCGATATTTGAGGTCAAGGCCAATGACCCTGAATGTGATAATTCTTAGAAACCCACCAAGTCACATATCAGAGTAAAGCACTGCTCATTAGCTTTTCAGTGGTAAGCTTTATACCTATAAATATCGTGCAATTGCCAAACTTTGCAGAGATGTGACTTCGTTCACAATTTGTCACATACCTCTGCAGATTGGTGTTTTCTCACTTATCTGCATCACTGAGTGCAATACATCTGAAATAAATCTGATTGGGTCAGGTTGAATGCTATATTGAATTGGCATGGAAATACTTTAAGTGTTCGATACTGCTTTGTCAACTCACAACTAAGCTGTCACCTTTCAGCGAAATAGACCTCAAGCTTCTCTAAAGATCAGTATGTCACCACTTCTAAGATTTCATATTAACATTCGATGGCTTTGCCAACTTGCGACTTAAAACACCTCATATGGACCCAAAAGAAATGTTGTCAGTGTTGTGTTCTCTCTTTGTTCGTGCATCACGTGCCCATTTCACATAATCATTACATTAAAAGGTGAAACCAGCATCCTGTGTTGATAGGTTCAGTTTACTCGGGAAACAGCTGAAGAAAATGAGGTTCACTGATGAATGAGCAGTAGTATGATGAGACAGAACAGTAAAATTCACACTGGAAAGGAGTACTTTTTAAACAGATACCTTATCTTATGGTTGCTAGTGTGAAGAATTCAGTTGTGTCTCATTGCTGTCTTAAACATGACAGCCAGATGATGAGTGTGTGTTTGTTTTCACATTGCTTTACTATGTGTTGTAAGCTGAGAAAATATAACTTAAATTTTAATATTTTATGAAAATAACATGTGACTTTTAATACTTGGGTCATAGTATGGGCAACAGCAGTATTGTTCTGGTAGTGTCCATGTTCAGTAAGCTTCCCCTCCAGCACCACCACCAGTTTCATTGGTATGCTGCACCCTGATGTGTCACCACCATTGAATATTAGTGTGTGCAGTCAAGCCTCTGTTGCTTCTTTGCAGCCCTCCATGTGTTCTGGCAACAATGCCCATCTCCACATTCTTTGTGCCAAGCTGTCAAAAATTGCAAGTCATTTAAACATACAACAGCAACCAACATGGACTTTCAGACTATATAAAAAAAATTATAAACCAGAAAGTAGAAAGTTATGGGAAAGGGAAATGTACCAACACCAGTACTGGAGTCTGTGGGCATTTTCAGGATTTAAAAAATTAAATTTGCCCTATTTCATTTGTCATTTCTACCACAGGTTACAGTGTCTGTCTGATTAATATTATCTGATATTTGCTGATTTCAGAGACAGTAATCATTATTGTAGCCTGAAGTCATTGACTGTATTACTAGAGTCATTAGACAACATTTTAGGTCCCACGTCAGTCCTCATAGCTATACAGATTTAGGCATTACAGTGATTTGCGTAAATTAGTGAAGGACACGACTGACTTCCTGCCCCTAATGATCTGATAATCAATAGCACATTATGCCCTGTTCTCTTCCTTCCAAAATCTGTTTACTGCTTCCTAATATCTCACAAATTTCTGGTTATTCATGCAATTCTTGCAGTAATTGGGTTATTCGATATGTTTAGTGTAGTCATGTAAAAAATGATGTATTATGTTTCAGATTTCTTGTGGATGAACAGTACAAAACAATTCACATGCTGTCTTTCCACTGATGACTCTTCAGTTACATAAAATTTCATTTGTTTGCATTGCAGTGTTCACTGGATCTTGCAAGTTTCTGTCCTCTTGGGTAATGCACTCCTTTGAACAGGATTCTGTGCAGTTTCAGTGGGAAATTTCAAGTAGTTTATGTTTTTAAAAAGAAATGTTTGCGGAACTAGCTAAATGTAGTTCTCCTATTTGTATTTCCTTTATGACAGCAAAACTGTTTTATTTAGCCATTTGCATATCATCTTCCATTGCAATATTACCATTCTGCTTTGACCAGTGATGTCACCGTAAGCACAGATTAGGTTGTAAGGCTGAAGTTTGGTTGTAGCTTTGGGAGGGCAACAAATGTGTCATTACAATAGCACATCCCATGGTTACTTTACAGTCTCAATAAAAACCTCTATTGTCCCACTGTTCTCTAATTTTTCTAGTGGTTAATTTATTTGGAGGTGTTAATAACAAAAGCAGCCTTGCCCAAAACCCTCTATTCCTGTGGAGGTCTCATCAGTCATGTGGCTTCTGTGTAGGTAATTCGTACAGGTTGTTAGTGACATCATCCATTGGTCACTTCTTGAATCTCATATCTCCATGTTGTTGATCCCAAATTTCTGTTTTGTTTCACAGCAGATTTTGATCTGTAGTCATAGCTATAAAGTTCCTGTATTGGTGTTTCGTGGTGTTAGCCTGGGGTAATGCTAACTGTGAGTGCATTTTTTCTGGAATGTACTGTATGTCTGAAAATATGGAAGTGTCCAATTCCACCCGTCTGCTTTGACCCATGACGTCACAAATATAGCGGAAACGACCATCCACTACGAATCTAATATGGCACCTGTGACGTCATTACGTAAACATGACAAGAAACATGAAAATACATCGAAAAATTGACACGCACACACCTTCCACAAAAAACCTAATCAAACAAACGAGACAAGCATGGGATATTGGGGGGTTTTGGCTGGGGACAAACTAAATATAAACAAATTTAGACACACACCACCATACCAAAAAACACAAAATGACAAAAAAAAAAAAACTGACAACACAAAACTCCCCAAATTCTACTAAACACAATGTCCTCTGGAATCAGACACTTCCCTTGACCTATATAGCTCAACAGCAGCTCCCAATACCACAACACCCACAGCTACAACCACCCATTGGAATCGAACACTTCCTGTCACCTATATAGGTCAGCAGCAGCTCCCGATACCAAACCACCCACAACAACGACCACACCTTTGAATTGAACAGTTTGCTTCACCTACATACGTCAACAGTGGCTCCCGAAACCAAAACACCCACAGATACGACCACACATTGGATTCGAAAACTTCCCTTCAACTACATACCTACAAACCAACACATGATACCAAATCAGCAATACCACAAACCACACAACTCGGAACCACCCCACCAGCCACAACACCACACAACAAATACACTAAAAATAAAAACTTACCTCAACAAATTTCCAGCGCCGCAACCTAGGTCAGCCACCACACACACACACACACACACACACACACACACACACACACACACACACCACCACCACCACCCTGAACCTAACCTCTGCCCGAAATAAAATACCCACCCTCAATTACACACAACTACTCAACAAAGACTGCAACAAAATAGATCCTCCACAACTAAACCACAAATCAACATCCCCCCCTCCTCACACACACAAACACTCTCACCTCCCCCCCCTGTCCCACCCCCCCTCGCGAGCCGCAGCCACCCATCCACACAAACCACCCTAACCAACCACCTTCGGCCTGTATATCTTACTGATAGGCCTTAAAAAAAAAAACGAAAAAAACAATGGCCCTCAGGAATGCTCTTCCGCCAACAGTACTCATCTAAATGGGGCTGAAGAACTGACTTTACAGCCCTCCACATCCCCCCCCCTTATGGCATTTGTACAACCCCCTGTCTCATAATTTTTAAACTCTAAAACTATGGTTCGCTACTAAATGATTGTACGCCCTCTCACCCAACCCCATACAATAAGAAAAATCATCAGAAACTAAAATAGAAACCGGTTATATAAACTCCTCAATTAACCCCACTAATTCCTTCTTAGTCCGCCCCTCCAAAACCCTAAAAACACATTCCCAACACCCATCCCCCTATACAACGGCCCACCACACCCAGATGCCAACCACAAACTTACCCCTCCCACACTTCCTTTTCCCAAACTGCAACTCGTCCACCTCCACCACAACCCCCAGGCGCACCCAACTTACCCCTGTACTTAATAAACTCCAAACACACTTCACGACAAAACGAAAACCAGTCAAGTACACTCCTCTCACTCACACCAGTCTCATGTGCACAAAAACTGTGAGAGGATTTATAACAAAAGTAGTACATCAACAACACAATTTCGCGCATGCGCAACAGAGACTTCTGGAACTAGGAACCGCGACGTATGGAGTGCCGTAGGTTATCCCTACGACACCGCCACATATAGCGTCCCTGGTCCAAGATGCCGGAACTTTTGCTAATTTCATGTCATGACCACAAACAGCACACTTCACGACCTCCGCCAACAAGCCAAACAGCTGCAGAAACTTAATCAGCTCCATCAGACTCGCCCCCATCTCAGCATGCAAACCCACACTGTTAATTTTGTCAGTCATATCCATACCTAACAACAGCATCAACAAATTAATTTACTTAAATTAACACATGACCTACAGCGAACAGCACTACAGTAACTTTTACACAACAAACACTAAATCGTTAACTCACTGAAAACAATTCCTCTCTATACACAGCCAAAACCAGAACCACCCAGAACATGTGGTAACACCAAACTGAACCCAATACACCACACAACATGAAACCCCTATACATACCGCCAGAGGGCACTATGAACAGCAACACAACAACATCTACAAACACGCCACACTCACAAACCAAACTCTGCGCTGTCGTGACGTCACACACCTCAACAGCCTTACGCCATGGGTCAAAGTCGATAGGTGGGATCGGACACTTCTGTTGACCCGTACGTCTTACATTCTGTAATAGTTGAATGTGTGATTCATTGATAACATGCTGTAAAATCCAATCGAAATAAGTATTATATTTCTCTGAGTCTTCTGCTGTGAACGCCAACTGAATACTAATTGAACATACTGTACTATATGTAAATATTGTCTTCTGAGTATGAAGTTTCATTGTATATTAATGTCTTTTAATCAGTTCCATGCTCCTTGTGACTGTTTTGGGATTCAGATTTGCCTGCCCTCTTATCATGTCATCAGTTAGACAGGTGATAATAGTTTTACTATACTGTATGTCATTCCAAGTTTGGGATCTTAGGATAAAATTATTCTAGATATACTAAAGCATTCATAAAATGAAGCATAAGTGATATTTTGATTCACTTATACTGAAACAGACATTCAGTGGAAAGTCATGTAAGATGATAGTATGTTTCAATTAAAACTTCCAGCCTGAGAGACTGTGGGTGATACTTAAAACCATTCCCTGATGTTTTGTCAGCGACACTGGGAGACAAAATTTCATGGAATACTTTCAGGTATCAGCCACAGACTCTTAGCCCAGAAGTTTTAACTAAAATAAATACTAATTGTGAAAGTCCACATTGTAAGACAGCAATTTTGTTGTTTGGCTTTGGATTAATTTCATTACACAAATGATATAGTGAAGTAGTAAGTGAATGGTTTACAGTCTGATTACACATGTTAAGAAATCTAGCATTCACAAGAAATGACATAATGTGACCCACACATAGTTCCTCAGATGAAAACCAGACACCAATGAACAGAATACAGTGTGTAAATACCATCTAAAATACAAGTATAATAAAGCTGACAACCAGAAATCATAGATAAGACTTGAAAAATAATTTGAAAAAAAAAATTCTTTTATTTTTTAATTACGAAATGTTCTACAAGTTAGTGTGAAAATGTGTTCTGTTGCCAATGATACCCAGGAAATTTTTTACCTGCACATAATAAGAAGCGTGTAATGTAAAAGCTGGTTGCTATTCATCTTTGGTTTCTGCACAGTATTAAAGATATTTAATCTTGAACAGGGCACAGAGACTTGGACATTGCACTCAGTTTCCAAAATTGTGCCCATTGCCAATAACACGAACAGTGGAGTACTAGATGTATTCAGATGTGATTAATCTAATGTGGATACAGAGAACATAGTTTTGGAGGAACAAATCCTCCACATCTAATAAAAACATTTATATTCATTCAGAGAAAGTTACTTACCAGCCAATGCATGGTAACTGGGGGAAAACTGGATAAGATGAGGTGACTGTTATATATGTTCCTGTTATCCAGATTGTTCTTGGTACTGACACTGTGTAAATACAGTAATTTGCATGTTAACATGCATTCATTGTATATCCATAGGGGATTTTTTGTCTGTTGTACACAGTGTAATGATCTCCTTGGAGACAGACCACTGCCCTGCCAAACACTGGTTTTGATCAGAAATGGTTTTGACATCTCACCCATGAACTTTACTTTGGAGGTTGTGTTGGTGACTGTTTGTTTGATGAGATTTAGAGCTTTGGGCTAGAGTCCCTGTTCTTCAAGGATAATGGAAAGGGATTTCTGATCAACTGAGTCATACACCTTCGGGAAGTCTACAAAGGAGCATAAAATCAGGTTTTTCCTGAGTGCTTTGTATTTTAATGTTGTTTTTAAATTGAAGATGTGCTCTGTATGATTTCGATCAGTGTGGAAGCTAGCTAAATATTCACCAGTTTTGTGGTTGAGTTGCTTGTAAACTCTTTGGAGGAGGCATCCTGACAGTGTTTTGTATGTAACTTGTGGAAACGAGGTTTGTTAATACTTATTTAAATCTGTTGTGTTGCCTTTTTGCATAGCAGGTGAATTAGGATGCATTTCCAATCTTTGGAAAGTTTTTCTGTCTGTCTAATCTCTGTCATGATTTGTGCAGATCTTTGAGATTTTTTAATAGTTCTGCACTGTTACCATCTTCTCCGAGAGCTCTGTTATTTTTTTGTTTTAGGATATGCCCATGACTCTTTTCTTGTAAGGAAGAGAGGGATTCAGTGTGGGTGTAAGTGGAGATTTCGTCACAGAATCTTACAGGTTTTTGGGGCAAAAGTCCTACAGAAATCTCGTGTGTTGTATTTGCAAAAATCATCTTTGATGGCATCCAGTTGTTTCATGATTTATTTTCTCTTGGTTTGTTTAATGGTTTTTGTCACATTCATGATTTCATAGATGTGTTCTGTTTTTTCTGGTGTTTTCTTACTCTTATACTTAAGAGAAGCTTGTCTGTGTTCTTCCACTGCTTTTTTTATGTTCTGAACTTCACCAGGGGTATCTGGAGTCCATCTTAAGTGGGATTAATTCTTTTGCCTTTTATGTGATTTTGGTGTGGTACTTTTGCCAGGTGTTTGCATGTTCTTTTTTCATAATTTATTAATAAAGTTGGTTTATCCAATTTTGCTTGTATTGAATTTTTGTAGCTATGCTTTTCTGTAACATATTTTCTTTGAGGCAAATTCCAATTTGATTCTCGTTAAATAGTGGCCTGAGTCGATGTTCACTGCCCTGCAGACTTTGATCGTTGTCAATTTTGTTGTGTAGAAAGTAGGAAAAGTTTTCCTGTAGGAGGTAGGAAATGGTTACATGATTGATCTTACATCTTACATTCACCAATTCCTTGTATGGAGGGTCTCAAATTCTTTGTTTTTGTAGAACTTTTCTCAAAGGTGTTGACATGATATTTAAGCCTTTGTTGGCATAGTTTGACAAATCTTGTGCCATTTTTGTCCATGAATCTGTGAGCTGGATATTGGCCTACAGTTTCCTGTTATTCTGTTTCGTTGCCGATTTGGGTATGTAAGTCACCCAGCAGAATCTTCACATCTTTTGTAGTGATTTTTGCTGTGAGTTTCTTAAATTTGGCCCAGAAAATTTTCAATGTCATGTGGGTTTTTTCTGTAGTTTGTTAGTGGATGCAGGGACATTGATTAATATGTAATTTTGTTGGCACATTGTACGCACATGTTCTTGAGGCAATTGTTCATGGGAGGGACTTCTTTGATTCAGTTGATTATAATTTTGTGTATCACAAAGGCAATGCCCAGAAGCAGAGTGCCATTAGTCATTTTTCTGTTTTATTCTTGAAGATCTAGTAGTTACCATAGTCTGTTGTGTCTTCATCGGTGAATAATGTTTCTTCGAGAGTTTGTATCAGGATTTTTTGTCGATCTGGCTCTGAGACTAGGGTGTGTAATTTTCCACGTGGAGTTAGTGTGGTGATGTTGAAGGTACCTATGTATGTTTGAATTCTAGGTGACAGTTTGTTAGAGAATTCTGACTTTCTCTGTATCTCAATTACCCGGGTCCCCCTGAATCTGAGTGCACAGTTGCCGTCTGTCGATGTGAGGAAGTGATCTAAATGATATCATTAAAAAGAAAAATACTTGGTGTGTAGTTGGTAGAAAACAGGATCTGCTGCCAGTCAGCAACCTCACATGCATTTCCCAACTTCCTCCAAATCACTTTCAGACTAGCTTGAGGTCTCAAAGTTTGTTACTTGTATATTTATGAGAACACCCAAAATCATAAAGAAATTTTGACACAAAGTATGTTGTATAAAAACATTAAAAATTTTGATTACTGAATCATTAGTAACTCCAAAATGTAAATCTATTTCAAGTAACTGGATGTAATTATATTCAGAAGTAATGTGTAAAAAAGACTTCTGCTTGTCCTCATTAGAAAGAGAGTGTTTAGAAAATGAGTGAGTTCCAGTGGGGCACGATTGTAGAGGTCAATAAGCTTGCACATTCAATCATAGAATTTTACTCAGGTCTGTTGTGATTGATGTTTCTGTGAAGTTGATATCATTAAAGCATTAGTAAGTTAAATGTTCCCGTGGTAGGCCAAATGCAGGAACTGCCAAGGACTCTGAACTTCGAAGTATTCTCTACTAACAAAATATCTGGGAACCTCATCATCTGTTGCAAAGGAAAATGCAAAATATCTTTCCCAGTAGTAGTAGACAATGAGTCATAACTCAAAGCCTAAGTTGTGGTGAAAATGAATAAATATGGAAACAATTGCCAAAGGAGTTTTTTTCCCCTTCTATGACATAGTTTAAGAGCATAAAATCCATTTTAGTCTGAGCTACAACTTCAAGAGACAGCAAAGACCCTTGTGATGTAGCCTTGTGATTCCTAGGTTTCTGCAACTACTAGACAGCTGGCAATGTCTGAAAATCTGATAGGCGATCTTCACACAGTTTCCCTCTGTGCTTAAAAACTTGTGTATGCCACAGTGCTATTTCATACACATCCTTCAGAAACAAATTATATGTTCTCAATAATGTCTGCAGAGAGACTCATTCATCCTAAAATGTTGAGTCCCTAGATTTGGCATTTTGCTTTCACCAATTCACAATTACTTTTTTTTATATAACAAATATGTGATGTTATTTGGTGATTTTTAGCAATAATTACACTTGCATTGTCAGGTCACGGGCAAACGGTATAGTCCTCATGACATACTTTCAATGTGATGTGATTTCTAAGTTTCTTCATAGCTTGATTGATTGATGGCATGCTTTAGGGTTAGAATATTTTGATAACTGACTGAACAGTTTGACTCCCAGTCCCCTGTGTCCTTTGATGCACATTTTTCCTTTAGTGGTGCCTTTATCCATACAATGCATATCTTCTTGGCGTTTTCCGCCTCTGACAGATGCAGTGACTGGAAAGATCTTAATACACTGGGTGCTGAGTCATAACCCTTACTTAAATTGAAAGCTATATCCTTGTGTATAAGCTTTTCTGACTTTCATTTCAATAGATACCATAACTGCATTGTACCAGAAACTTGTAACTTTCACCATGGTACTGGTTTTGGTGTATCTCATGTCATGGTAACATTGCCATCATTGTTCAACAGCAGCAGATGTGCTTGACTGTTTCAATAGATTGTGTCCTTATCATACACTATTCTGATGGTCTGTCCTGCAAGTGAAATGTTACATTTGCACAAAATGCTGATGTACACTGTTTTCAGGGATCTAAATTGTCTTTAACACTGCAGAGCAAACATTTTACTTTTATTTGTGGTAGTGAACTGTGGTTTGCATGCCATGTTTTCAAAGGAATCTACCAATTTTTCCATTGAAGTGGCCAGTACAATGCAGGAAAGTGCTCCTTGGGTTTTCATTACGAATTTTCATGCTCTTCCACAAGTATTGTTGATTTTTTTCTGCAATAATTTGAGGCACAGTCACTAGACACCTCTAAATACAAGCCACTGTATTTCTGTTGATACTTTGATAATACTATTGTGTATGGCGGGGTTGCAAAGAACCAATTCTGTGCAGCAGGTACCAAGTTTCTGGGACATATAATTAAGGAGTCTGTTGAAATACGGATGTCTGAGAAATTATTAATGGGAGTGGGGGTTTCAGTCTAAGCAAGTCTTGGGTTCAGGCCATCAGTTTATTAAAATTTTGCTGCTCATCCCATCCATCAGAGCTGGAAAACGCCAAAGAGTACAGTAAAACAGACATGTATTAAAGGTTATAACATACCCCAATTGTCAGACGGCTATAACTAGGTTCAGTAGTTCACAGTTTTGTTGGAGGTCAGGCAATGAGCACATGTAGGATCACTTGAATTAGAGGGCTATATTGCTCATTTGAAAGTGTTAGGAATGAGTGATACTGGTTAGAAAAAATTCACAGGTTTGTATTTTTGGAGATCGGAATACTCTGTGTTTGTTTTACAATTTCTAATTTCTGTGTGAACGTGTTGTAGCCAACATTTACTCCATATTTAAAGTACTTTTCACATCTTAAGCTTCAGGGTAATTATTACATGATCCACCTTCTAATGTGTATTTTGGTTCATACTATGTATGTACAGTGTACAGAAACTATGGAAAATTCAGAGGGGGTGGGGGTGTCAGCATTCTATAACCGTTACCAACTGTTGTGTTCGTATTACTGCGTTTATATGTCAATGTTATGAAGCCGATACAGCTAAGGAGCTTGTGAAAATACTCAGTTAGATGATAAAAGACTGAAACTATGTACTTTTATTACTGATTGCTGGGAAACTGAGCCTCATTTAGTTTTTGTTTGTTAAAAGCATTATTGTTCCACTGACTCATTTCTCCTTCTGTGTGCATGTATGTAGAAGTGCATCTGCATGGCAGGAGTATTACTTACAATGCTCTCCTTATCTTTTGTTGGCTCTTTATCTTCTCTTTCCTGCATTTTCATTTCGGTTGTCCGTACTTCACTCGCAGAAATGACAATGATCCTGGTGCTAACAGATGTCAGAATAACAAAGATGGAATATGCCTTATACATCTACTCCATGTGACTCATGATCTAGCTGTGCTACACATTAGTTGCAATCAGTTGCTGTTCTCCCATACATTAAATTAACTCCCGTGTGTTTTTGAGGTGTTTTCTTGAAAATTGCGCTTAATAGTACTTGACAGATTTTGTAGAAAATTCTGCACGTAATCATGATTTTTTTTTTAAAGAACATGTATTGTCACCATTTTCAGTTTTCGTAGAATCATTTTTGATCCTCAGGTTGTAAGTTTACTCCTTAAAAGTTTGTCATTAATGAGCCATGTACTAAAAATATTTCTCCAAGCTAGATTATTTTTTTAAGTTTGTATGTTTTCGGGTACTTACTAATTATATACTTCTTTCACATCATGTGTAGTATTGTCGAAGATTAAACCACATATGTCTTGTATTATACCTTTCAAGTAGATCAGAATATTTTTAAAAAAAGATATTGTTGCCGTGTGCAAACTGTATTTTAGAAAGTCTTCAAATGATATTCCAAGTTGAAATAAACACTTTAGTTATTTTGTGATAAAACAAATGTAACTTGTTATTACTCTAGGCAACATTCCTTTACAGTTTAATTACATTCACAAATTTATTTCTGTTATACTATAATTTGATGTGTGTAAAATGCATCTGATACTTGCCTGTTTGCTTGTTTCAGATTTACATTTCCAAAAGTCACATTAAAGCTGTGTTTAAAGGTCATGTCAATGTTGTATCGATTGTGCATGAACTGCAGTTTGTAAGACAGTGTGTTAAGTTATTTGGTTGAGTGTTGTGCATGAATTTTGTGAGCTGACATGGAGTCCTTGTTTTGTTGTTTATGTACTATACTCTACAATAAAACATACTTCTTGAAGTGCAGTACTTTATGAAGTTTTGTCCACAACACAGCTTTTGGAGTATTGCCTCTTATTTTATTTTATTATTTTTTCTTGAATTCTGAGTGGTACATAATTTGCATGTCATGTTATTTCAAATGGTCTGCATTGTAGACTGGTTGTGAAGTAAATAACGATTTGTGGAGACTTGTGTTGCAATTAAATACGGAATGGGTGGGATATTGTCTTTACTGTTGTTGGCTGAGAGACCAGCTTAATTACCAGTGTTAAGTGTTACTACTGCAATTCAGCGTCATCTAATTTATGTGCCCCCAAAGTAGACATCATATATCCATTTTCATATAAATTATTCTGACAGTTTCTAAGAACTTCTTTTTACCACATGGGAGCTATGATCTGATGTTATTTTTTAGTTTGTCAGTAATGTAGAGGTCAGTCTTCACCAGTCTTGAGTTTCCTCCCTTAATTGCAAGTAACAGCCTTATATGCCTGACTGTCGGTGTGCACCCTTTAGTGATGAATTTACCATACAAATAATGTGAAATGTACCTACAGTTTTATATTTACTACACACATCAAAAAAACTTTTGCATCACCTCGGTTCTAAGAGTTCTGGAGCCTGTACAGAAAACTGGAATAGAGATCAACATAAACATCATTTCCGCCCTTTTTATTGCTCATGAAAACCACACATTGCATGTTGTACCATCATACAGCTAGACCTTCAGAGGTGGTGGTCCAGATTGCTGTACACACTGGTACCTCTAATACCCAGTAGCACGTCCTCTTTCATTGATGCATGCCTGTATTCATTGTGGCATACTATCCACAAGTCTATCAAGGCACTAGTGGCCCATATTGTCCCACTCCTCAATGGCAATTCGGTGTAGATCCCTCAGTGGTTGGTGGGTCACGTCGTCCATGAACAGCCCTTCTATCCCAGGCATGTTCGATAGGGTTCATGTCTGGAGAACATGCTGGCCACTCTAGTGTAGCAATGTCATTGTCCTGAAGGAAGCACATTCACAAGATGTGCACGATGGGGGCGCAGATTGTCATCCACGAAGATGAATACCTCACCAATATGCTGCCGATATGGTTGAACTATCAGTCGGAGGATGGCATTCACGTATCGTACAGCCGTTACAGCGCCTTCCATGGCCACCAGCAGCATACATTGGCCGCACATAATGCCACCCAAAAACAGCAGGGAACCTCCACCTTGCTGGACAGTGTGTCTAAGGCATTCAGCCTGACCGGGTTGCCTCCAAACATGTCTTCGATGATTGTCTGGTTGAAGGCATTTGCAACACTCATTGGTGAAGAGAACATGTTGCCAAACCTGAGCGGTCCATTCAGCATGTTGTTGGGCCTATGTGTACCGCACTGCATGGTGTCGTGGTTGCAAAGATGGACCTTGCCATGGACGTTGGGAGTGAAGTTGCGCATCATGCCGCCTATTGTGCACAGTTTGAGTCATAACACGATGTCCTGTGGCTGCACGAAAAGCATTACTGAACATGGTGGCATTGCTGTCAGGGTTCCTCCGAGCCATAATCCATAGGTAGCGGTCATCCACTGCAGTATTAGCCCTTAGGCGGCTGAGCGAGGCATGTCATTGACAGTTCTTGTCTCTCTGTACCTCCTCCATGTCTGAAAAACATCGCTTTGGTTCATTCCGAGACTCCTAGACATGTGCCTTGTTGAGAGCCCTTCCTGGCACAAAGTAACAATGTGGACACGATCGAACCGTGGTATTGACCATCAAGGCACAGTTGAACTACAGACAACATGAGCTGTGTACCTCCTTCCTGGTGGAATGACTAGAACTGATGGGCTGTCGGACCCCCTTCGTCTAATAGGTGCTGCTCATGCACGGTTGTTTACATCTTTGGGCATATTTTGTGACATCTCTGAACAGTCAAAGGGACTGTGTCTGTGATACAGTATCCACAGTCAATGTCTGTCTTCAGGAGTTCTGGGAACCAGGATGATGCAAAACTTTTTTTGATGTGTGTATAAGTGGCCTTACTTCATATCGAAATTAAGGTATTATGTTAGGCAGTTACTTAATTTGTTGTTGTTGTTAAATATACAGCTGTGAGTCAGTAATTCCTACCCACCATCTTTTACACATTTCAATAATAGAAATTCTTTTATGGAATAAAAACAACTTTAATGTGGACTAATGAATGTCATTTCTCTTTCTGGCATTAAACTTCATGACGGAATAAATAAACTTTGAAGTCAGAATGTCCAACTCCTTAAACAGATGTCTACAAGATGGTTGTGGGTGGGCACCACATATAATTCTCACAGTACGTTTTTACACAATGAAGACTTTCTTTCTTAAAGATGAGTTACCCCAGAACGTTTATCCGTATGGCATTACTGAATGAAAGTACACTACGTGATCAAAAGTATCCGAACACCCCCAAAACACGTTTTTCATATTAGGTACATTGTGCTGCCACCTACTGCCAGGCACTTCATATCAGTGACCTCAGTAGTCGTTAGACATTGTGAGAGAGCAGAATGGGGTGCTCCGCGGAACTCATGAACTTCCAAAGTAGTCGGGTGAATGGGTGTCACTTCTGTCATACGTCTGTGTGTGAGATTTCCACACTCCTAAACATCCCAATGTCCACTGTTTCTGATGTGATATTGAATGGAAACATGAAGGGACACATACAGCACAAAAGTGTACAGCCCAACCTCGTCTGTTGACTGACAGAGACCGCCAGCAATTGAATAGGGTTTTCATGTGTAATAGGCAGATTTCTATCCAGACCAACACACAGGAATTCCAAACTGCATCAGGATCCACTGCAAGTACTATGACAGCTAGGCAGGAGGTGAGAAAACTTGGATTTCATGGTTGAGCGGCTGCTTATAAGCCACATATCATGCCAGTAAATGCCAACCGACATGTCTCTTGGTGTAAGGAGTGCAGTGGCTGAATGACAATAACATCCCTGTAATAAACTGGTCTGCACAGAGTTCTGACCTGAATCATATAGAACACCTTTGGGATGTTTTGGAATGCCAGCTTCGTGCCAGGCCTTACCGACCGACATCGATACCTCTCCTCAGTGCAGCACTCCGTGAAGAATGGGGTACCATTCCCGAAGAAACCTTGCAGGACCTGATTGAATGTATGCCTGTGAGAGTGGAAGCTGTCATCAAAGCTAAGGGTGGGCTAACACCATACTGAATTCCAGCATTACCGATGGAGGGCGCCACGAACTTGTAAGTCATTTTCAGTCAGGTGTCCAGATACTTTTGATCACATAGTGTATGTCAGATGACTGATTTCTCACTCCCCAAGATTTACGATGATTCTAAGTACAAATATGGCTGCACTAAGTTGTTTCAGGAGTTCCAGAATGTGATATCTCCAGGCTAAATTCTCATCAGTATCGACACCTAAGAATTTGGAAGTTTCCACTCTTATTATTACTTCATCAACATGTGGTGCAGTTATTATTTGTGTAGTACTTCTGCATTGCTTGACAATTGCGAGGGAGCTGCAGAACATTCGACCAATGATAGCAAAAGGGAATGCAGAGGGTGAGATGTCTTGATTCCAGCAAATCATGTGCATGAATGCTCTGTATACACTCAACAGTTCATGCAGTACACTGTTTCACAATGGTTATTGTGGAACTGATTAGTGCGACATTCCATGTGGTATGGCAGCATGTCTGCAAGGCATCATTTGAGTGCTTGTGATAGTGGATGAGAAGTTGGACAGCTTGTAGCCCATCAGTGTCACTGCTATGGCCACAGTAATGGATGTGTCAAATTGTCATCTTGTGATTTTAAAAAAGGCCAATCAAGGTGGAAATGCTATGCATAAGCGTGCTGGTGCACACCGCAAAAGGATTGATATGTAGCCCTAGTGGTAAAAAGAAACAGTCATATCACTCCACGGCAGATCACTGCAGATATTACAGCTACTACCAACACATGTGTCTGCCAAAACCATTTTACTCCAATTAAATCAGGCTGGTTTGTATACTCGGTAGCCTGTGAAATGCATCGCACTACAACCTTGCCATCATTGAGAAAGAGTTAATTGGTTTAGGGAGCATGTTGGTTGGGGTCAGCAATAGTGGTCTAGAGTGACATTCTCCAGCAAATCCCGCTTCACTGTGGAGAGTGGTTCTGGCCTCCAGTTAGTGTGAAGAGAGAGAGGCGAACATGTTACACACCCTAGAACATTCATGTATATTATTGATATGGCTTAAGCATTATGTTGTGGGCAGGCATTGTGCACAATGGCCAAACACCGCTTCATATCATTACAGCACAGTGGTAATGCAGGGAGATTGTTCTGGATCACATCCATTTGTTTAGATGTGTGATAGGTCCCGAATTTCTGTTTATGGATGACAGTGCCTGCCGACACAAGCCTGCTGTGACATCAGACACACTGGAAAGTGAAGATATTGAATGTATGGAATGGCCTGTGTACTTCCCAGACCTAAACCTATTGTTTCTCAATGAACACCCCCTCCCCAAACTGTACAAGAACTGAAAACCGCCTTCTGTATGTATGGTTGGAGTGTTTACAATGCTAGTGTCATCTGCAAAAAGAACTAATTCTGCTCATTGTATGTTAGACAAAAGATGGTTTATGTACAATAGGAACAACACCAGACCTAAAATTAATCCTTAGGAAGTCTTTATTTCTCCCCAGTCAGAATAATTTCCCAGGACCATGTTGGTTGAATTACTAAGTACAACTTTCTGCATTTGTTTGCTAAGATAAGACATTACACATTGTTCGCCTATATCATCAGTCCCATAAAACTTTAGGTTATCTAGGAGAAATTGTGATTCACAGAGCTAAATGCCTCAGTGTCAGCTGATATATTCTGTGACCTTTTTATTATGTTATTTAATGCTTGTAAAATTTGGTGAGTGAACATGTACATGGCATTCTCATTAGAGCAACTCTTCTGAAATCCAAACTATGATTTCCTGAGGATATTATTGTTGCTCGGGTGAGATACTAGTTTAGAATACATATCTTTATCAAAAATTATGGAAAATGGTGTCAGCAGTGAAACAAGTCGGTAGCTACTGACATATCTCCTATCAACTTTCTTAACAGGGGATGTACCAGTGGCATATTACAGTCTTTCTGAAAAAATGTCGTGGGTTAGTCTTGCGTTACACATTTTAGATAAGATGGGGATTATTAGAGAGGAACAAATTTTTAGTAATGTATTGGAAACACTATCAAAACGAGATGAGCTTTTATTTTTGAGAGAATATATAATTTTCTTAATTTCAGAAGGAGAAGTAGGTGATGCATTCATGTGATTGAATTTTATGGGAGTTACTTTTTAAACATACTGCTATGAGTTTGCTCTTGAATTGTTTGTCCTTATATTTTATACTTTATATAAGGAATGATTATTAAATATATTTGCTACCTGTGACTCATCATTTGTAACTCTTCTATTCAGTTCAGTAGTGATCTTATCTCATTCTGAAATGTTCTGAGATTGAGTGAATGATATGGATGGACATCACTTCAGATAAAAATGTGGACTTTAATATTCACTATTCAATTAAAGTATAATTTAATTGAGGATGTTTGTGTGAATATTAATACAAAAAGAATAATGCTTCAGTTTTCAGTGTAGACATGCACATTATTTACCATTCATTACTGCATTTGCTGGCATTTATTGTGCACTGCACTTTGGACTGTGTGTCAGAATAAAGTAAAATTCAAAGACCTGTCATTCCATTGCTGTGTTGATCTCAGATTGTATGTGAATACAGCTGTATACTCAAAAGTACAATTAAAACATACACTTAACATGTTAGTATACAGGAAACCTTATATACGCTGCCTAGTGTGTTAAAACTTGTATTTTTTAATTATGCAGCATAGAATACAAGATATCAGAACTCAGAAAAAGACCTGTAGTTGGCCATATCTTTTCATTACTCCAGTCTAATGCTGATATGTTTTTGTATTGACAACTAATTCCTGTTCTTGTCTGCAGTGGGCTTGGTGATATATGTTCGTTACCGGCAAGTTGCAGAATATTACAGTAGCTACTCATTGTCCCCTGCTGTACTCAGTCTGAACAAAATGGGGGTATGGTTTGGCCTGCTGTCATGTCTTGGCCTCAGCTTTGTAGCTAACTTCCAAGAAACTAATGTTATAACTGTTCACCTTACTGGAGCTTTCTTATGTTTTGGGTTTGGAACCGTGTACTTCTGGATTCATGTAAGTTCATTGTGAAATTCATTGCTGTGTGTAGTGATTCACGTCTATGGGTTTTAATTTTAGTTATTTGTATTGGATGGTGTACTTCTACGTAGACGTTAGTGTATTGTGAAAGTCCTGCTTGTGTGTAGAGGTTGCACATGTTGGGTTTTAATTTTTTGTCTGCAATAAATTGTGTTTTATTGACCATTGCCACATGCTAGAATAATGGGTGAATGCAAAAGATTTATGGGCTCTCATATTTCAAGGAAAAAGGGAACCATTTTAATTGGCCTGTTAAGGTATGGTAAATCCTATGAAGTTAATTCAGCTTGCTATTTCAGATTTTAACACTATTGCAGTGGCACTTCTGATCCTTTTGAATATAGTGAATATTCTAGATTATTATTTTTATGTATATACATGTACATTACTTCAATTAATTCTTCGGTTAATGACTTAGGTTGTTGAAGTTATTTGCTGGTCACATGCGATTTTCTTCAGACATCACAAGTTATCATTTCTTTAATGTAAGTTGTACCTTTGTGTCTCACCTTATCATTTAAATAGCTCTGTTTACTATTTAAAATTAACCTCTGTGGCAGAGAGTAGAAAGAAATTCCCCACCTCTCATATATGTATCTGCATATAAGAAGCTCTCTTTCCGCTCTGATCATAGTTATTGAAATTCTATGGACATTGCATATTTTCATTATGAGTTACATGTAAACAGTTAGATCTCAATATATCCTCATGCTGTGCTATTACCATATTAACAAGGAAAATGTGAAGTCTTTATGTTGCTATCAGTTGTTGGCAGAATTGCATTTATGTTTGTTTCAGAACTTTGAAAACAGCTGAAATACCTCTTAATTATCTGACTGTATCTGCAATCCATCACCAAATTATTAGAATCAATGACTTTCCGGAAATGAAATTCTTTTTTTTATGTAGATGTCATTTTGAAATGACTTTTCAAACCAAAAACTCTTCAGTAAATTACCGGACCAGAACATTTCAAGTTCTCCGTAACATTTCACAAGCTTTAGTTTTATAAACTGAACTGTATATGCAATACAATATAACTGTTTGTTGGATAGCAACAGTTGTTTGGCATATAGTTGGTAGTATAATAGTGCACTTGCATGACGATAGAAGAGTCAGCTGCATGATCAATAGTTTGAAACCAGTTCGCACATATGTGCTTTTGAAGGGTATGGTTGAGGGTTGTTATTCTTATTTCAGATATTGAGAGGCTCATGTAGTTATTTGTCGCTTCGACATTTTACTTTTGTATGCTGAAATACTTGATCTGATACTAGTGCAACATAGTGTTTGATGTTTATAGTATGCCTTCTTACTTTTGTCTATGTCTGTAAGTGGTATCTCTCGATATTGTAACATTTTCTGTAGATTTCATCTCTCTTGCATCTTATTTAGAATCCACTGATGCAAAATAACTCTTAATTTCTGTATTTCATGAGGTATTTAGGATGCAGAAATTCATGTAATACTGACTTGATGTTTTATGTCAGCAGCCTAGTCCCCATGTGAACTCTTTTAATATTCATATCTACACTGCTTCATCAGATGTCTACAGAAATATCTCGCTGCCGACTCCAAATACTTGAGATAATCAGGTAGTAGTGTATAGGATCTTTTGCTGCAGTTACTGCATCTGAATTTCAGGGAAGCCTTTCCAGTAACTTCCAAAGCTGAATGGGTTTCCTGGCAAACTGCGCTGACATACAAGTGATGATCCTGTTCATCGGAAAGAAATTCAGCCTAATATGCATCTAATCATGATGCAGTGGTCTTTGCATTTTCGGTGGAAATATTATCATCCCAATTCAGAATTAACTATATTCCAAACTGTTGCCACCGTGTGGGAAGCATACTGTTGTCGAAAATGTTTTAATAAACATCTACATTCATTTTGCCCTCACCAAAGCTAATGGCTTACACCCAAAGCAAGAACAACCACCTCTGCTAAATTTCACTGTCACAAAACACACTAAGATAAATACAATTTGCCAAACATCTGCCATTTATCAACAAACCTATCTCGGTGCCATACCGTATACGATGTTTGATCACTAGAGACCTGAAAATGTAACATTTATTTTTAGCAAAATTAGAATCTATGTTTTGTTAATGATTAGATGTATAAATTTAAGGTTGCCATGCTATGTGCCTGTAGGCAACATTGATAGGAAAAAAAGAAAAAACCCTTTGATTGGAAATAATAAAAGATAAAAAAATATTTTTTATTCATTTTCATGAGAGCTTTTTTAGGGGAGTGTTTTGCAAAAATTTCATCTTTTTTTTTCTGAATTGGTCTTCACAAATTTTTTCTTTCGGTTCTGTTTAAACTTTCAATTCCCCCCCCTGTTACGGAAAAGTAGAATTTTCTCATTAGGGAAAAGAAGGCTTCTTTGATTAAAGTTGTTTCTTGACACTACCATTTCTTTCCCACCCAATATGATTACAAAATCTGCAAAACACTGATTTTGAATTTGTAACATACAAGCACTGATTAGTATATCATAGAAGCCTTTCATGGGCAACCATTCTTGACAACACTACAGACAGAATTGGCAAGCTACTTAGACTGGAAGGAACCAAAGGTAATTGTACTCACACCTTACAGGAATACTCGGCAGGGTTGAAGTACCATACATTAACTGTTCCTTCACCCCCCCCCCCCTCCTCCTCCTCTCCAGTGGCTATATTGCAGACACTATAAGAGTAAATGTGGCATTTGGCCATTGACCTCTGCCTGTACCGTATGAAGCCATAGTTCAAAACACCTCTCACTTAAATCGTATCACACTAAAGTGTCTGCATAATATTAAGTTTAGCTAATGGACAAACATGTATGTTTGTTTGATCTGAGATAATAGGTCCTGTGGCTGTGTCCTGCATTTCCATATGTGGCTATGGTCATTCAACTGCTTACAGTTGACACGGAAGAGAGTGTAACTTACAAACACACCGATATTCGATTGTGTATAGGTGTGCTCTTTGTTTTGCAAACATGTTCTTAGGCATGTTTTCTTTCGTAACTGGGCTTCACCAGATGTGAAATGCCAGTAATGGAAAATCAGTTAATTTTTCAGTATTTATATGGAGAAAATAAAGCTATTTCGAACTATCTCTGGTAAAATATTTCACCTGGATACATTTCCCTACAAAATAGTAATTATAAAGTATATTTGCATCTTCACACTTTTAGACAGAATTGACATTTCTATTTCAGGCTGTTTCCACATTTCTAAGTGATGTATCATATTCATTCTTGTGGTCAATGTCTTCTAGGCAACAAACTTGCTATTTGAGTCTTACGTCTACCAGAGCACTGATTGAGCTTAGGGCTTCCCTGGTGTGTATCTAATTCATTATAATGTCACTGAAAGAAGACCTCAGTAGATGTAAATCCTGTGAAATATCAGATGAAGTGTACAAATGTATGACCCCTAAGATAATTTCCCATTTGAACTCACACAATTCTTTGTTGTCTCACTTGACAAAAAATAGGTTATTCATGTCAGTGCATTGTGCCAGCATTTATAAACCTGTTGATACATAAGTTATGTCTTGAGATCTTCTATTGCATACTGCATGGTTATAGTTTATGAAGAACAAAATTTATTTGTATTTTCAATTCCTCGCTGTGTCCACGTTTACTCAGTTACTATTTTAATTTTTATATTTTGATTTTTCTAATAATTATCCTTGTATCCCAAAAATATGTCATTAACTCATTTTAATTTTGTTGTAAGTCTCCCAAGTGCTTTAACTGCATGGTCAATCTAGAGTACAGACAAGAGTTGTTAACTTGCAGTATCATCCCAATTATTTTTTAAAAGCTTCATTATTCTATTTTTTAGATGTGGCTAATTTATTATCTGCAGTCTCTAAAGGATTCATGATATCCAATCTTACTTCACAGTATGACTGTCAACTCCTTAATATTTAACTTTATATTATTTTGAATGCTTGTTTATTTCACTGTGGAAATGCATGAAATGTGAACTGTTCTTTTGGCAGTGTAAATGTAATGCTTTTGTGGAAGTCTTGTCTTGCTATTCCTGTCTGTCAGATTTTGCTAATCAGATTTAATTGACTTCTAGTTTCAGAATTCCTAAATAATTTGGATATGCTCATATCTCAGCTGGTTATTGTATCTCGTTTGACCTTATATTTTGGGAGTAGCTGTCAAACTGTGTTTAGAACTAGATACCTTTCATCCCACATATCAATGTCTTCCCTTACTGCTACAGATTGAGCTAGACCATCGGTATCCTCTTTGACATTTGCTCAATACAGTTACAGTACATATCCCAGCCAATTTATCTTAATTGTGTGTCCTGTTACTTCCCATAATCACAACACTCAAATGATGACATGTATATGTATATTCTGAAAAACACTAAAATTAGAATGGGAAATTGTATATTTCATTTGTACTATACATTATTGTTTCTTTCCATTCCATTCACGCTTGGGGAGTACGGAAAATGTTTCTACATCATGTATATACTCTGTAAGCCAACATGTGCTGGATGATAGAGAGTACCTTGTTCCACTAATAGTCATTAACTTCTTGTTCTGCTCGCAAGTGGTTGAAGGGAAAAGCAAGACACCCTGTACAAACCTTCGCAGTTTGTCACAATGCAACAGCAATGCGATTTGCATTATGGTTTCCCAGACCTGTAGCATGGCCTGCACTGTAATAGTATAACTGTTTGATAATGTCAAGCAAACATTGTATCGGCAATGTCACTTTGGCTTGATCACATCAGGATAATGTAAGGATTTTTCTGTTTTATTCAGGGGTATGCTTCATACATTTTTAAACTTGCACTTTTCTGTGAATATGAAATTAGTACCTTTTCATTATTTTACAATTTATTGTTTAAAAGATGTATATTGCCCAGCCTTTTCCTGACAGATCTGAAGATGTTCCTTATGAAACAAAATCTGTAGTGTGATAACAATTTGTTTGTGATCATTAACTGAAGTCAGAGAAATTCTATTCTTCCTAGATCACTGTCTTTATTTGTGACTATTTCGTAACTTGTAAGACTGAAAACATTCTTAAGCTTTTAGACAATGTCCTTCACAATTAACTCAGAGATAACTAGCAGTGAAAACACAGGCACGAGCGCACCCACACCCACACACACACACACACACACACACACACACTCTGCATTGCTAGCAATGCAAGTCAAAAACACACACACACACACACACTGCATTGCTAGCAATGCAAGTCAAGTGGAGTAAGAGGTTGAATTTAGTGGAGTGGTGGAGGGGTGAAAGATGAGGGAGAGGGAGGAGGAGGAAAGGGTGGCTGATGGCTCAAATAGAGATAGCAAAGTACAGGGAAGGAATGACACACCTGTGAGCCAAAACTGGCACAGACAATGTGAGTTTTGTGTGTTGCACAAAGGCATGGAGGAGTGGACTGAGAGGTGGAGATAGAACAGAGAAAGAGGGAAACTACAGAGAAGAGAGTGTGAGTAGAATGAATGTAGTGGAGTCATAGGGACAAGGATGAAAATAGGTGTGGAGCAGAGGCTAGTGGAGATTGAAACCAATAGGATTGTGAGATCATGGAATGTGTTGTAAAGAAACTTTCTGTTTGTGTGCTTCAGAGAAGCAAGTATGGGGCACTCTGAGGGAGGAAGGGGGGAATCTACATACTTAAGCAGCCATTGAGGTTCTGAAGTTGAGCGTTTTGTGCTCAGGAACGTGTTCCACATTTAGTGATGAACTCTACTATTCTCAACAGTTTGGTGGTGGCCATACATTAGGGTGTACAACTTGTTGGTGGCCATTCTCACATAATAGATGGGTGCAGAAACAACAGCTGCTGGTATGCAATACGAATGTTTTCTCAGGTGGTCCTGCTTGTGGTAGTACAGGAGATGCTGTGATGAAGCTGGAATAGGGTGTTCTGGCTGGGTGCATAAGCTAGAACTTGCACCTAGGTGGGCAGGCGCATGTAGAGGGCATGTGGCTCAAGTTTAGAAAAATTATTGACTGAGCACTGTGTATGTAGTACAATGGGAGGGACCCTCCATAGTGGATGTAGTTTAGTAAAACTTTTCCCAGTATGTGTCATGTTGTTTTGTAAACAAATGTTTCAGCTGTTGCTACTAGTGGCCCTCATAATGGTGGTGTATTATGCATGAAATTTGTAGGACGTGGCTATCGCAAACTTTAAATGGTTGCAGTGGATATTGATCAGAAATATTAGAATATGACAACACTATCAATGTTATCATGACTGGCAGATGAACTCTTTATAGTGCCAGTAGTTGCCACAATGTAACAGTCCATCACTTGACAAAGACAGGGAAGAACACTGTCAGAAACTTGCACATTGTAAATGATCTTCAGTTTGAAACTTCAGAATGCTTTATTGTTTGATGATTCATATATGTTTCAAAAGTTATTAGCTATAGTATGTATAGTTTAGTTAGTTTTTTCTATTCATTTAGTCCGTAATTGCCTCAAAATCAAATTTCAGGAACGTGTCAGTTACACTTGCTACACAGTTAAAATGCGTAAAAGTCACATATGGCAATATCAGCTGACATAATGTGAGCCCTGTGGAGGGAGTAAACCACCAGGTGGTAAAACTAAGGTGTACCTGGTTATAGGCTTGGTAAAATTCAGGATCATCAGGGGTAACCATGTCAGAAATTGCTCGTGTGAGCATTGTACTCCAACAGGCTGGAAATTATCAACATATAAATTAAAATAAACTATGAGACACTATTGTTTCCAGAATAATGTACAAAAGGGAAACCAACAAAATTGCTTATTTCAGTTAAGCTTCTGTGACTAAAATTAATTTATGTATTAGTAAAGGTAAAATAAGTGACACTGGCTCATAAACTGCATTTATCATTGTCAAGTGTAGCTGGGTGATGTGCAACTATATTTTGTATTCAGAAATGAATGAGGTGGCAAGTTTGCTGTATTTTGTATTTGGGAGAAGCTGTGTCTTAAGTCTGGACCAAACATTCTTATGTAAGTTTCCCCAAGTTATACTTAATTAACATCAGATGATTGACATGACACCTTTTAGTGTCCCCATCAGTGGACATGACGATGGGGGCAGATGAACTGGCCGGAGGGGGGGGGGGGGGGGGGGGGGGGGTAGCGCCACTGAATAGTATGCAAACCTGCCATGGAGGGCGCACAAAGTGCTTTGGGACTTCCCAGTTTAATCACTTGCCTTTTGGAATCTCATCTGCACCTGGAATTTATCAACAGTATTAAGAACAGTTGATGCGGGATATTCCCTGTTGCATCAATTACCCTATGACTATAGTTAACAGGCCCTACCAGAGAGGAGCACTCACAAAATCTTCAGTTAGTCTTCCAGTGCATCCTGGAGAATAGCCTTTGTTGCAAGCTGAAAAAGTGCAGTTTTTTCTCCCCAAAAGTGCAATTTTTGTGACGTGCTTAACAAAGATGGCCTTGTCATGACAGACAATCACATCAAATTTATTGTCAGCCTGCCCCCACCCAAAACTTGAAGGGTAAGATTTTGTATTATGCTCAATTCATCCACTGGGCCATGCACATCAGCCATCCTTTTAACCAGCTTCGCCAGAAGGGTGTTGATTTTGTCGGGTATGCAGTTGTCAATGGACTTTTCAATCGCTCAAGCAGTGTTTATGCTCTGCTCCCAATCTGGCTTCTTTTACGCTAGGTAAACCTTTAAACCTGGCCTCTGACACATTCCAGTGTGCTATTGGTGCAATCGTATCCTATCAGAATGTAGATGGCACCAAACAGCCCATCATTGCCTATGGATTGAAGATGCCTTGTGCTGCACAGTGTAGTTATTAACAAGTGGGAAAGGAAGCGTAGTTGTTATTTTTAGAGTAAAGTTTCATGTTTTCGGGTCTGGGGCTTGGTTTCTCCTCATCACCAACCACAAGCTGCTGGTTTCCCTATTTGGCCCTCGTTCCAAGCTGCCTGATAGGACTGCCCACTGCTTGCAAAGGTGGATCCTCTTTCTCAGTAACTGTTGCTATGACATTTGTTACTGCCCAGCATATGAGTTTGATTGGCAGGAGGCTCTTGTGTTGGAAGATGCCTTGCAACAATCCCTGTCAGAATTTTCATTGACAACACAAGAGGTTGCAACAACCACAACTGTTGACCCGCTTTTCCATAAAATTGTTTCAGCAGTCCAGATGGGTTGGCTGGGATGAATCTCTTCAGGTGCATATCCAGCATGGTACGGTCCTCGCTCTTGCCACAGAGGAGCAATGCTGTCAAGTAGTCGTCCTCTTGGCGTTGTGCCCTCACGTACCCTAGTTGGTGCATGCATCATACTAGGGTATGACTCATATGAAGGTGTTGGCATGAGGTCATTTCAGTTGGTGTGCAACCAACCATGGGGATAGTGTGGACATTAGTTTGGCAGGTCCACTTTTAGGCAGCATGTGATTTTTGGTGGTTGATGCATTGTCCATTTTCCCAAATGTAGCCAAGATAACCTCCGTATCATCGACTGCCACTTTTCATGCATTGTTGGGTATTGTTGCCATTGAGGGATGCCCTGGGGCTCTTGTATCCAATAATGGTAGACAATTTTTGTCGAAGGAGTTTGAAGACTTTTGCATTCATATCAATATTCAGCATCTGACAATCGCCCCATTTCACACAGCCTCTAACTCAAAGGCGGAGCACTTTGTGCATCCATTTAAGACCGAAATGAAGAAGTCTGTGTCTACCTCTTTCTTTGACAATGTGTTGTTGAGTTTCCTGGCTATGTACCAAATGACGCTTGTCAATAGGTGCAGTCTAGTGGAACATTTGCATGGATGGCAGCCGCAGCATCTCCTAGGTTTGATGCACTCTTAGTCGCGTGCCACAGACAACCATGGCCCATCACATTTTCCTCCAGGGGCTGCCAGTTGGGCCCAGTCCTTCAGCAAGGAGCAGGGGTGGCTGCCGCGTGCTGGGATAGGTGACAAAGGTTGGCAGTTGTTTCTGGTGGATGTCAGTAGGTAGCAGCTGACCATTATGCAGATCTTTTGCACATGCATTCTTATGGGGCATCACCATCTTGGTCTTCTGGTCTTCCAGATGACAAGGTTGACCACAACATTGTTCGAAGTGTGCGCTCCCCCTTTCACCGGCTTGCTCCCCAGTTGCCAAGTCCTCTGCTGGTCTCCCGTTTCCTGCAGCCTTGGGCTGCAGTGAGGCTCACGCCTGTATCTGTCGATATGGAGCTGATTGACTTTGACCTATCCTCCTCCCCTCCCCTTCTGCCCCTCCTCTTCCCCCTCCTTCCCCCCCAACTGCCCAATCACTAACCACTCGTGTTGGAACTGGCGGTGTTAGTGTCACCTTATTTGGTGGTGGATCTGCCGCCGAGTTCTCAGGCAGACACTCTGATTTTGCACCGAAGGTCGCAGCCCAAGCCTGGCCATTTTTGGTCATACGTGGCCTTTCTCAGAGGGGAGGAATTTAATGTCCCCACCAGTGGACACCATGATTGAGGCAGATGAGCTGGTGCGGGTAGTGCTGCTGAATAGTGTGGGACCCTGCCATGGAGGACCCATGCGGTGTGTATTATGGGTAGACCTGTTGATTGATATGTTTGCCTGCGGTTGGCTGTAAGCTGAGCAGGCCAGTGCTTGCAGTGAGTTCAGCTACTGCAAACCTCACCTTACACAGTGTGCTGAGTGTTGTTGTCTAATGTTCAGTTGACAGCGACCCGCACCAGCCACATGCTGAGTTTTCCTCATGCACATCTCTACAAGGGTTTTGACTTTCTGCTGCCCGTAGATTGACTCTCATGGCAGGTATTCATATCCTCTCACGAACTGTTTTTCCCCAGTCATTACTGAATCACTGTCAGCCCTTGAAGGACCTGTACTGACAGTGTAGTGTGGCAGTATTGTCACACCAATGAAGATACAGAATCCTTCCTCAACCCTGAACCAACTGAACTAGTTATATAATCACATTATCTCACTGTAAACAAGATATTAAAATCTAATATTCCTTCTAATATCTGAAGTATTACGAGGGCAATTCAGATATAAATTATAATTGTACCAGTTTGACACATAACCAGTTCAGAGTGAAATGATGGAGTGGGTTGGAGGGGGGGGGGGGGGGGGGGAGGTTGAAGGTCAGTGTATTAGGGAGGGGGAACAAGCTTGGTTTGATGCTGCATCCTGTTCTGACCTCAGTATAGTCATGAGTTAACAAGAAGTTCCTTCGTCTGCTGTGCAGTGCATTATCATAAAGTTTTCAACTGATGAAAGGGTTAAACCCACAAAAATTTTATCTCCATTTCAAACACAGTTTGTGAGGACATTTCACCCCCAGAACGGAGTGTTTACTTGGACCATACAATTTAAGAATGGCTGAGAAAGTGTAGAGTCACGCTCAATGCCCAATGTCAAGTCTAAAAGACATCTGTACTGTTTGAGAGCTTATTGGAGATGATTGCCTGTTCACTGTTGAATTAATCAGGAGTGTTCATACCATTAATGTTGAACAGCTTTGCTTTCAAAAAGTTACATTCCAAAATCCAAAATGGCAAGTAAAGAGTGGTAAAGAAAGGATGAAGCCTATCTAGTTAAGGCCAAAACCTGCCTCTCAGCTGGAAGAGTTATTGTGATTGTATTTTTTGACTACAGAAGAGTGTTACTCATTGACTTTCTTCATAATCAAATGCATGGGTAACGCAGTTGTTAACATCACCAACAGCTATCTACAAAAACAAAACACAAGGAATGCACATTAGAGATGGAATCCTTCTCCATGACAATTTTAAACTCCGCACTGCAAATTCAACATTGGAGAAATGGGAGGACATTCACTGGGAAACCCTTGACCACCCTCCCTACATTCCAGATGTGCCCCCCCCCCCCCCCCCAAATATTTTTTATTTGCATTCATGAAAGGATCACTTGCTGGGGAACAGTTCAAAAACAATGAAGATGTCGAGGAGCATGTGAAATTGGTTGATGACACACCCTCAAACTTTTCATGAACAAGTAATGTTCAAGTTTCCAGATCACTGGTAAAAGTGTATAGAGCGTGTAGAAGGTTATGGAAAGAAAAACTGGAGGTTTTAATTGTGTAAATGATCAATCAATAAATGTATAAATACTGTTACCATTTAAATTTGAATCGCCCTTGTAATTTTCTTAACCATATGCCGATGTACTCCCTGTGATAGCTTCCAGTACACCAGTGCTAATGAACGCACTGTCAGCATAGTTTTGTTACATCTTAAAACTGCATGGCTCATGCCTTCAATCATTCCTGTCATGTTTTTAATTCACTTGAACTGTTCACATTATATCAGTGTGCTACTGTATCTTACATCTGAGTTGAAACTTGCACATCATGCGTACTGAGAGGTGACAAAGAAGAAGCACTTTGGGCTGTGAGTTTTGAGAACTGTCTCATTTATGAGAATTTGAGGCATATAAATCTCTTTTTTGCAGTGCATACAAAAATCTTTGCGAAATGTGTGGCTTATATAATGTTGGAGTTACAGGCCATCAGGTACCAACAAAGGTTTACTAAATAACATCTGTTCCACTCTGATGTACCACCAAGATCTGTTAATTAATTAAATGCATAGTGTCCTTTCTTATTAACTTTTTGTGGAAGGAAGATTAGGGTTTAATGTTCTATTAACATCAAGGCCATTAGAGACGGAGTACGAGCTCGTATTATTTCAAGGATAGAGCAGAAAATTGACAGTGCCCTTTCAAAGGAACAATCCCATCATTTTTCTGGAACAATGTATGGAAATAAAAAAAAATAAAAAATATCAGAATGGACGGATGCAGATTTGAGCTGTTGTCCTCCTGAATGCGAGTCAGTGTGCAATCCACTGTGTCACCTCTCACCTTTTTTTAAGCAACTGCTTATTTCAGTTCTGTTATTTCTGTTCTCACAGTTTACATCAGAAATCAGTTTGGCATATTTTACAGGATGCTACATGTGATACTGTAGGTATAAACTGAGGAGGTGCTGCAGTGGTCAGTACTATTTTCTCATTCAGAAGGAGTAGCATTTAAACCTGTGTGCAGGCACCCAGACTTACATTGTTGGTGGTTACCTTAACTCAATTAAAGCAAATGCCTGGATGTTTCTTTTGAAAAGATCACCACACATTTCTTTCTCTACACCTGTCCTATCCAAGCTTGTGTGTCATTTCTAAGGACATTGACTTCAACAAGACATTAAACTCTAGCTTTCTTTCCTTCCTTGCTCGTGAAGACATGGACCAATTACGTAACTGCTATGCAACACTGTGTTACATTAAAAGGTAGGATGATTTTTTAGTTAGGTTGTATGCCTGAGTAGAATAATTATGTATGTGACTGGCAGTGTAATTTTGGGAGCATGTAGAACTGACAGCTTGCTGAGGGCACTGCAGTCAGACTGTAGCCAGTTTTTATAGTGGATGTTGTTTGTCATTCAGTAAACATTTGACTCCAACCAAATTCTATACTGTTTTTGTAATGAATGGCACAGTTATTTTGATTAAAATTTGAGGAAAGCCACTGTCGAATGAATGCTGTTTGTTTCGTGTTAAAAGAGCAAGTTTGAAATAAACATTTTTTAGTGTCATAAATATGTAGGCTAATGAATAACAAGCATTACAATATAAATCTTTTGCTTTAATATGCAGTATTTATTAAAAAGAATCAAAGGCCTATAAACTGAAAATTAATTTCTTATAAATTCGTTAGTTCCTAAATACTTATGTAACAGTGAAGCATGATGAAAAATGCTGACAGTTTACATTTTCATTATCAAAATACATGATGGATGTGACTAACAATGATAAAAAATTGCCTCTTGAGTGAAAAAGGGAAAGGGTGCTATTGACAGTAGAGAGCAGTCAGCATATTCTGTGTGTAGGTGATTATCAGTGTAAACAAAAGGAGCTGTGCTGTATCAAATAATTTATTAACACCTGAGGATTTTGGAACTTTGTTACCCATTAAAAGACACTACCTAGTTACATACAGTTGTCAGTAAATTATAGACAAACAGCATGTTTTTAAACTGCAGGGTGAAGAGGCTATGTGAGTGGGAACATGGAACCTGGGAACAGAGTTAATCATACATGAAACATCACCAGAGGTAAGTATAAGCAGCAGAATGTACGTACAGTGGGTTGAGAAGAGGACAAGGTCATGTTGGTAGATAGGAAAGACCAGTGTAACAAGATTAGGAAAAAAGGAGTGGTGCAAGTAGCAAAGGCGTATGTAGGTTTGCTCACACGATGTAGCAAACATGTATGATCTGAGATGACTTTTGTGTAAACTAGATTCCACAGAAAATATTGAGGACACTAAAATTACAAGAGTGCATTAATGAATAAGTCACAAAATTGAATAGTGACATCAGTGCCGCAATTAACACTGTGAAATGCAATTTTGCTGTTTCATGTACTCGCACTGCAAGTTTAAACTCTTGTCCCATCATTCGACAAGGCCTTGAATTTCTGTTCTTATTCCAGCCATTGCATCCAGTGAGTAACCTCTTAAGCTATGGCCTTATTGTCCTCAAAGTGCTACCTTTCTAGATGACTTTTAAAGGGCCCAGTTGAGGTTAAGTCCGGGCTGAATGGTGAATGTTACATGCATTCTCAATTAACTTCACCGTAACTCCTGTGTATGTCTTGCTGTGTGAGGATGGGTATTGTCATCCAAAAAAATTGCTCCTACTACCAGGAGTCCAGTTTACGAACTGTTTAATACGTAATACAGTGTATCAGCTATATGAGGCATATGGTCTATCGCAGTTCTCACTGGATAGGAGAGTCACCATTACGTTGCATGCTGATTCTATCTCTTAAAAATAATCTTGTACATATTTTCATGAGAACAACCCTTGAGAAAGTACAATGATTCTCATAAATCACATAGCAATGTGGCATCAGTGGGCATCTCCATGAGACAACCTGCACGCTCCTTGTTAGTGATTCTTCCATCCTTTGTTGTATGTGTGTACTAGTTGAACAGAGTTTCCTGTGCGGTACAGTTTTTGCAATGTATGGGATGCATTTCAGGGTAACCCTCCTGACTGCACAGTCCCTTGACCCACAAACATACATCACACATTGCACTAGCAGCTGTTCACTAACAGTTAAATGTGTAATACTGTGTACCAGCTATTTTCTGCCTGGCTTGTACTGCCACCATCTGGAAACATTCAGGCAGAAAATCTAGAATTTTATGCAGTATTCTAACATCTGTGGCTTATTTATTCGCTCACCCCATAAAAAGATTGAAATATTAGATGGTATAATGAGAGTACCGTAGAATTGAAATCTGTAGCTACCTTTGGCGGTTTCTCGTTATCTACCATAAATATATCATCTGATTTCTGAATTATTGTCAGTTCTAAAAATACATTGGAAACACAGTTTGTGCTGATAGCTTCATAGGTGCTCTATAAATACCTGAAATTTCTGTCCCCAGGAAGTACTTAGTTCTGTACCACAAATGTGCTTATTATAGAGGGAAAATACACTGAATATGTGGATTTTTGTGCTATTGTGGCCATTTGAATGGTGTGTCGCTGTCGCCTAGAAGTTCACTCCACTCTCTACGGGAATTAAGATCACTGAGTCAAGCAATACACAATGTTCACATCACTGTACATTGTTGTGTAAAAGACCTTTTTTGGTTGGATAACTTTTTTTACTTTATCTGGTTAAAGCTTTGTAAAGATACCTTTGTATCTTAGCCTGGGAATGCAGATTTTCATTGAGAGTAGTGTAAATACTGCATATTGCCTGCATCACCAAATCTTGTCACTATTCATGTAGGTGAAAAGAGATTCATTACAAATATCCTTTATGAATGAAATGGTATTTGACACAAAAAAGTTGGGTGCCTCATCCTGTATATGCCTCAACATGCAGTCCCATTCAAATGTCAAGTGTTCTCACTTTCTACCTTAAGAATGAGCATTGTTGGCATAAAACGCCATGTGCCTGACTCACTGCCTTACTGACTGAGCTGGTCCAGTGGTATATCTTAGCACTTTTGTTGCATGGTAAATCACTTCAACATCAAGTGCCCAACTACTACTTTCTGACGGGCCACGTCTTTCCAGCGAAGTGTGAAAAACTTTGCTTTTAATGGAAAACAAAGGGCTCAGGCCGTCACTTACTGTGGAGCCCATATCATGCACAACTACAATATTTATCACTATACAGTTTTGGCCGTCACTATACCCCCTGTAAGTGTAATTGCACAAATTTAGACTTTTAATTCATATGTCTCACAGTGCGGAATGCAGGCTACAGTCTCCAGTAAAGTAACTGGAATGTTGATAGCAAGTATATTAAACATGATGGTCAGATTATTGACTCTCCCATATTCTACTTTGGTGGCATAGTGGTTAGCACGCTGGACTCATATTCAGGTAGCACAGAGTTCAAATCTGCATTGCACCACCCTGATTTAAATTTCCCTTGGTTTTGACTAAATCACTTAGGGTGAGAAAATGATTCCTTACAGGTGCACCATGGCCATTTTCCTTGCCTAGTGAATAGGATT
Organism: Schistocerca americana; assembly: GCF_021461395.2. NCBI lineage: Eukaryota > Metazoa > Arthropoda > Insecta > Orthoptera > Acrididae > Schistocerca > Schistocerca americana. The sequence continues at coordinate 340,961,209 of NC_060130.1, forward strand.
GGGGAGAAGAGAAGTTTGTGGCACAACTTGACCAGAAGAAGGGATCTGTTGGTAGGACATGTTCTGAGGCATCAAGGGATCACCAATTTAGTATTGGAGGGCAGCGTGGAGGGTAAAAATCATAGGGGGAGACCAAGAGATGAATACACTAAGCAGATTCAGAAGGATGTAGGTTGCAGTAGGTACTGGGAGATGAAGAAGCTTGCACAGGATAGAGTAGCATGGAGAGCTGCATCAAACCAGTATCAGGACTGAGGACCACAACAACAACAACAACAACAGCCTCATCAACTCTCTGCTTGTGCTCTTTGTCTAACAACCTCATTGTTAATGAGATGTTCAACACTAGTCTTCCTCCCTCCCTCCCTCCCTTCCTTCCTTCCTTCCTTCATTTTCCTCATGCCCTAGATCATTAGTAGATGTAGTCACATAATATCTCTGTGTGGTAAATACAATTTTTGAATGCTGTTATTTTTTTTTTTCATTAGTGTAATACTCCTTTGTCTTTTAATGCAATCTAGAGAATAACTGCTACACTCTTCGACCGGCCATACAAATTTAAGTTTTCCCTACATCACTTACGGCGGAAGCCAGAATAGTTCAATTTTTTTTGTATCCGACAGTGATCGGATTCCCCGCCGAGCCCAAGTATTGATGTGGAGAATAGGTCAGACATACTCGAGCTACATACTCCAGTCACAGTTTGCTCCTGCAAGAGGTACCACTACAGCTGCAAGCATGTCAATGTAGCCATCTGTGCTAGTCAGTGAAGCCTTAAGTACACACCATTGATTATTAGAGTTTTAACCTGAACTGTATTATGTTTTTGGATTCAGATTGCTTCATAAGCTGTTTGTATATGCTTCAGATGACATGCTATGCTCTGGACTTGTTTTTAGTTAACCATTCACTTCATTAGCACTGCCATCGTCAACCTCAGGAACCGCCTGTTTGTTCCAATGGTCTCTCACCAGTATGAGCAATAATAAAGTGTGTTCTACGTGTGCAGAGTAGAACAGAAAGCATTTGAAAAGGGTGTGGCTGACTTTCTTCCCCAATCCAAGTTTGTGCTTCATCTCTAATGAACACTTCATCGATGAGACATAGAAAAAAGAAAAATAGTAAAAATGTATCCACAAAGGTGGCTGACGTAAACAGGTTATGAAGGCTGATAAGTATCTTCACATACATTCGTGGTGAAACACTTATGAAATCATAACAATCTCTTTTATAATTAAAGAACTCAAATACTGTTATTGCAACTAAGACTGTCACAGTATCTTGGATTGTAAAAACTTTTTGTGCAGGGGCTTCAAGTAAGAAAATCACACTACCACAGTCAGTAACTAAGAAACGTACCCTTTGTTGAAGACCTGACAGGCGAGCAACAGTCAGTGTTCAGTAGGCATGGCAAATGTCCAAGTCTAGCATAACATTACTAGTTAGCAAGAGGAAATATCATGGAATCTGATGGCCGGTCACAGTTGTAGTGCCCATGTCTTCTACCGGAAGGCCACATCAGAGGTTCCAAGTTGCGGAGACTGGTACAGGCAGCAGTGACAGCATAGTGCTGACTCTGAATGAGTTCCTGATAGATGAAATGTGAGTGCATTCGATGCCTAGTCAAGGAAACTCACTCGGAGTGAATTGGCCTCCCAGTCCAAAATACAGCCCTGGGTGCGAGAGTACAGTTGGTCCTACTTTCTGTCACATGGCCAGCATAAGAAAGAGGTCACTCAGGTTGGTGACCTCTGATGGTGCTTAGGTTACAGTGTGGTGGCCATGTATAGCATGGCAGCCCTTGTGGTTCATCTGTAAGGAAGCCGGTTGTTTTTGTAACTTGGGTGCAATGTGTGTTGGTGGAGATTAGACATAAGCCTATGATACAACAAATAATCTTCCATTGTTCTGCCTGCTTGAACTTAAATATTTCTTGCTCTGGCATAACATTCAGTGAAATTCTTGACAACTGTACGAGTATGAGTGTGATGGCAGCTGTTGCTATGCTGTCTGTGCAGTCTCACCATCTGTGATCTGCAGTCAAACTTTTGAAATGTCCAAGAGGTTATTTAAGCCCTTCTCTCTGTTCATTGAAGTCTTCCTCCCTAAGACACGATAATGAGAAGTTGGAGGACTGAAGCAGTCACCAGGTCATTGACAAAATAAGATGAGGAAGGGAAATGTGCTGTCCTCCGAAAATGAGTTTCAAAGGTTGTTGAATATATTTACAATACTTACAATCATAATGATGAACTTTTTAAAGAACATGTATGTCCTGTCATTCATGATCATAGGTGTCTGCTGCAAGAGGGGGCACTTACTTACTCCTTCATGGAACCTGGACTGCAGACATTTTATTCATTACAGAATTCTCATGCATTTCTATAACTGATTACCTATGGTTTCAGTAAGCAGCAGATTTAACATTGCTGAGTGCAAGGGAAAATGCTGTGATTTAATGACATTTTTGGTTGTCAGGCTGTTCATAGGAAACTATACTATTTTTTTGTGATGGCAGTTTTGGCATTGTTACACATTCTGGACACTTGTGGATCTTTACAAAACATTGGTGAAGTAGGGTATCTGATCTTTTCTCTGCCACTGTCTTGTACATAAACGAGCAGTTCCAACACCTAGCACAGTACGGACATGGACGCAGTATACCTGCTCGACACCTATCACCAGTTTTCCAAGACTAACCTCTTCATCCGCTTCACAACTTAATCTCAACAGTAAGCTAGCATTTGTCTTAAGAAAAGTTTTACAAGATTGAGCAATAGTAGTAGAGTTTGGACAACACAGTAATGCTATACTGTGGGTGTATTTATTTATTTATTTATTTATTGTTCTGTGGGACCAAATTAAGGAGAAGTCACCATGGTCATGGAACGAGTCAATACATGAAATTATAACACGATATTAGAAACAGATAAAATGAAATATAAAATAACATATTCAGGTGACAAGTCGTAAGTTTAAAAGAAGAAAATCAACAATGTAACACTGGAATTTGCTTAATTTTTTAGCTCTTCCAGGAGCTCCTCGACAGAATAGGAGGAGTGAGCCATGAGGAAACTCTTCAGTTTAGACTTAAAAGAGTTTGGGCTACTGCTAAGATTTTTGAGTTCTTGTGGTAGCTTATTGAAAATGGATGCAGCAGAATACTGCACTCCTTTCTGCACAAGAGTCAAGGAAGTGCATTCTACATGCAGATTTGATTTCTGCCTAGTATTAACTGAGTGAGAGCTGCTAACTCTTGGGAATAGGCTAATATTGCTAACAACAAACGACATTAAAGAAAATATATACTGTGAGGGCAATGTCAGAATTCCCAGATTTTTGAATAAGGGTCGACAAGAGGTTCTCAAACTTACACCACATATAGCTCGAACAGCCCGTTTTTGAGCCAAAAATACCCTTTTTGAATCAGAAGAATTACCCCAAAAAATAATACCATACGTCATAAGTGTATGAAAATATGCGAAGTAGACTACTTTTGGTGTTGAAGTGTCACTTATTTCAGATACTGTTCTAATGGTAAATAAAGCAGCATTTAGCATCTGAACAAGAGCCTGGACATGGGCTTTCCACAACAGCTTACTATCTATCCGAACGCCTAGGAACTTGAACTGTTCTGTCTCGCTTATAATATGCCTATTCTGTCTGATCAAAATATCGGTTCTTGTTGAATTGTGAGTTAGAAACTGTAAAAACTGAGTCTTACTGTGATTTAGCATCAAATTATTTTCCACAAGCCACGAACTTATTTCATGAACTACATTATTTGTTACTGTTTCAATGTTACACACAAGATCCTTCACTATCAACCTGCTGTCATCAGCAAACAGAAATATTTTTGAATCACCTGTAATACTAGAAGGCATATCATTTATATAAATAAGAAACAGCAGTGGCCCCAGCACCGACCCTTGGGGAACGCCCCATTTAACAGTGCCCCATTGGGACTGAACATCACTACCACTCTCAATATTGCGGAGAATTACCCTCTGCTTTCTGTTCTTAAAGTAAGAGGCGAACCAATTGTAAGCTACTCCCCTTACTCCATAATGGTCCAACTTCTGCAGTAATATTTTGTGGTCAACACAGTCAAAAGCCTTCGTTAAATCAAAGAAAACACCTAGCGTTCGCAACCTTTTATTTAATCCATCCAAAACCTCACAGAGAAAAGAGAATATAGCATTTTCAGTTGTTAAACCATTTCTAAAACCAAACTGAACATTTGACAGCAAATTATGTGAATTTAAATGCTCCAGTAACCTTGTATATACAACCTTCTTGATAACTTTAGCAAACACCGATGGCATAGAAATAAGTCTAAAATTGTCAACATTATCAATGTCTCCCTTTTTATAAAGTGGCTTCACTACCGAGTACTTTAATCGGTCAGGAAACTGACCACTCCTAAAGGAAAAGTTACAGATATGGCTGAGAACTGGGCTAACATACATAGAACAATACTTCAGTATTCTGCTAGATACCCCGTCATATCCATGAGAGTTCTTGGTCTTTAGTGATTTAATTATTAACTCAATCTCCCTCTTGTCAGTATCATGGAGGAGCATTTCAGGTAACAGTCTCGGAACACTTTTTTCTAAGAGCGCTATATGATTCCCTGTTGGGGCTAGGTTTCTATTTAGTTCACCTGCTATATTCAGAAAGTGATTATTAAATACTGTACATATATGCGACTTATCAGTAACACGGACATTCCCACTACGCACTGATTCTATATCCTCGACCTGACTCTGCAGACCAGCAACCTCCTTTACGACTGACCATATGGTTTTAATTTTATCCTGAGACTTAGCTATTCTATCTGCATACCACATACTTTTTGCCTTCCTAATAACATTTTTAAGCACCTTACAATACTGTTTGTAATGGGCTGCTGCATTTAGATTTTGACTGTTTCTAACGTTTTGATATAATTGCCACTTTGTTCTACAAGATATTTTTATCCCTCTAGTCAGCCACCCAGGCTGCCTGTTTGTGCTAGTACCCTGTTTTAAACGTTCTAACGGAAAGCAACTTTCAAAGAGCGTGAGAAAAGTCTTGAGAAAAGCACTATATTTGTTGTCTACTGTATCAGCGCTATAAACATCTTGCCACTCTTGTTCCTTTATAAGGTTTACAAAGGTCTCTACAGCAAATGGATCAGCTTTCCTGAACAGCTGATGACTATATTTAACACGTGTTGCAGCGCAAAAATCTTTTAAAGTTAAAATTTGTGCATCATGATCTGAAAGGCCATTCACCTTTTTGCTAATTCGCCTGTATTTCATCTGAGGACCCAAATGGAGAAGAAATGTTGTATTGTATGTGAGAAGAGAGGAAAAAATTATGAAATTTCAGGATTGAAAAGGTGTTGGGACATTCTTACACCATACTGGGCACAACACAGAGTAACATGCAGCCATAGAGGTATGAGTTACTAATGAAATATGCTTCCCTTTGCTGTGTAACTGGAATATATCTTCAAAAAATATTGACTGTATAACCTTCAAACATTTCAGATACAGTAACATTTCTGCTTGACACATTGTCAAATTCAATAGAACTAAAGGTATATAAAATAAGGCACTTTTTGTATCTTCCCCCCCCCCCCCCCACCCCCCTTTCCTTGGATAAATTTCTGCAGATACCCATGACTGCGAGGAGTCACATTATAGAAAATACTGTATGGTGAATACCTTTAAATGTCACAACTACCTAGCTGGTGCTTTACTTCTGGTTATTTACATCTCTGTATGGTCAAAAAGTTACTCTGTGTTTGTTGGCCATGCAGAATGAAAGTTGATGCAAGGTGGCACAGGAACACTGGATTTGTATTTGGGAGTAGGCATTTCAGATCCATGTGTTACTATCCAGATTTAGGTTTTCCATGATTACTGTAAATTGCTTAAGGTGAATGCCAGGATTATGACAGATTGTCTTCCTCATTAGAATAATCATTTGTAAATGCACCTTAATTAAATTGATTTTGTGTCACATTGCCCAAGATTTCTGCTATGTACAATTCAAATACATATATCTTTCATTCTGAACCAATTTGCATTTTCTCCCAATGGTGCTAGGCTTTGAAAGCTAGTAAGAGAGCCATTAAAAATTGAGATGTTGGGATAAATGTAAATACCTAGTCAAACATAGCAACACTAGGTATTGCCATGTTTTGAGTGCCCAATTGGCATAGAAATGCTTACAAAAGGCTAATATCCTGCCTCAGGACACAGCTTTTATCTCTAGAGCAATTCCTTTTTGGTGCACATTGATGCAAAACGAGAAGTTTCTTACAGGCTAGATTGGTGCCTGTTGGATCTAGTTGATAAGGTTCAAACTTTGAAACATTCGAGCAACTGAAGTGTAGTTTTGACATTCTTTCCTTGAAATTGTGCCTAAATATTAGTCAGTGGTAACCACCCCAGCTCTACAGTTAGCACAAGTACCATTTTTTTTTAATATGTAATTTGTGTTAATTGTGTGAGTAATATATGAAATGTGTAAAGAGCTTAATAAGATGGTACAGATCTTTGAACTTGTCTGACAAAAGTTAAATTCATTGTAATTTATTTTTGCAATTTCAAAACAATCTAATGATTGTGCTCTCTGATTTTGGTTTTTCATTGTTTTGCAGGCAGTGTGTTCTTACCATATGCAGCCATTAGCAAATAGTCTTCAGCTGGCCCATCTTAGACTAGCACTGGCTGTCATATGCACTGTATTTTTTATTTTACTTAGCATAACTGGAGTTCTGTCACACATTCAATTCAGAGGTAAGTTAAAAAAAGTGCATGTTTCTTGGCTGTTTGAATACTTTTCTTTTGTGGAACATCTAGAATTTTTGGTTTGTTGTCACATAATATTATTTTTGTCCATTGACTTCCTGGTTACAGTAGTTTTCGTATTTGTTTAATAGGTAATATTTAATTTTTCTTTCTTGTGGGTCACACTCACTGCTCCAATTCATAAATATTTTGTAATACATATGGAATCACTAACACTGTTAAGAACATAATGCTCCTAAGTCTCTGTGCACTTTACCAACTCCACTAATCACTATTAGTGCCCTATGTTGACTCGAAATGATTCCTCCCTTCTGTTAAGTGAGCATACAAACAGTGCTTATCAGGAAGTTAGTGACACCACAACACATTTTCTAAATCGTACTCATCAGGGCCATATGGAATCTTCTCATCAACACTGGGTACTACAGTGTTCTTACTCCTTCTAGAATTTAATCTTGCTCACCCTCCCCACTCCCCCTTCCGAACCCCACCCTATCAAGTCACCTTTACAACCCTTCATACTGTGAGTGTTCTCTTACTGGACTTCAAAATACTGTGTCCAGGACTTAAAAATACTGTGTCCACATTAAGTGGGTAACCACTTGAACAATCAACCTTAGTATGAATCTAACTTTAGTAGCATTCAGTATGTGCACCTCATGTGTTTGTATGCTTATAGGTTTTGTATGAAAGTTTCGACAATCATCTGCAGTGAGCCATGTATCCACAATTAAGGTTATTCATGTATCATTAAATGATCTGAAGTAGACAGGATTCTGATTTGGCGCTGTTCAAAACAGAAATCAGTATAATGCTCAGGAATGCTTAAGACCAAAGATTGAAAATTATGTGGTTGCATCAGACAGAAAATAAAATAAATTATGATCATTTGCAGTCATAAAGATTTTGGCATTATAGCTTTTGTTTGAACATCTCCAGTGCTCTTCTTCAGTAGTTATTACAAAGTAAAACACCATCTAAGAGCCCTCAACTCCTCTACATTCCAGGAGTTTGGACAGGGGGATTAGTGGATCTTCCTTAACATTTTCTGCCCATAAATTTCATATCTATAAAATGCTAATATTACTAGAGCTTGCTTGACTGACACCAAAATGAGGATGCTTATGTTTTATCTTTTTTTTGTATCACAAACATTCGCTAATTTTTTCTTACTTGTGAGGTAAACATGTTGATCACAGAGCACAAAATATGTTCATCCCATTTCCCTTGAGCCTTTGATGTGTGTTTACGTATCTGTGATGTAGCAATCAGTTTTCCTTTCAACTACACCATGTGAACACACACACACACACACACACACACACACACACACACACACTTGCACTTTTTTCCCTCCATTACAAACAAATTGAAAATTCCATTATGCTTCCCAAGATACATCATGTCAACCAATCGCTTCATTCAGCCAAGTTGTGCAATAAATATATTTTCCTCCCATCTGATCTACTGCATTCTTATGTAGCAACACAATTAAAAAGCTTTTGTTCTTTTCTATGCCTATAAATGTTCATTTGGTTTCCAATCAGAACTCTGAACATGCCATTCTGTGTGCAGCCTATCTTTTGTCAGAAATAATTGTTGTACAAGCCATGCATTATGGATGAGTCAGCTACTGTGTTTGACATACAAGTATATTGTTCAATGGTAAACAACAACAAAATTATTAGATTGTCCTTGTGAACCTCTACTGTGGCATTGGTACACAGAATGGTGAGGAGGATGAACCTTTTGCTTGAGAAAAAAGGTACCCCGAGTCTCACCCTATTGTGAATTTCACCATATACACTGTGCAAGGTATTGTGTTTACCAGGCACCTGCAGTCTTCCGTTGGAGTAGCATATCATATATTGTGTTCCACCACTGTGCAAAATGAATTTCATCCTTACATGGATTTTTTCCCATTATTCCACTGCAAAATTTGCAGTGCCTTGCATTTTTAACAGTCTCAGTGTATTCAAAAGTGTACTATTGTGTTGACAGTTTATTATGAAATTGTGAACAGTTGATCTGGATACATTTAACAGGACTGAAAACTTCTGTATTGATTCGTTGCATTAGTGGCTCCCAATTATTTAATTATGTTGGAGGCCCATAAGAACTGATGAATGACCCATTCAGTTTGTTAGCAATCACCTACCAAATGACATAAGTCACTTAGATCACTTGTCCCAAGCATAGCATCAGTTTCATCTCATTGCCCAAAGTGGATTTTTGAAAGCTTCCTGAGAGTTGTACTGACCACAATAATATTGTGAAAGGCTCTTATTTGGGCAGACCAATGCAATTTTTCTGTGCGCTATCACATGTTTATTCATTACCGTATAATACAGTGTTTGATTTTCATTCTTAAAAACAATTACTAAACCTGCTATATGCAGACATTTTCTGCCATTAACTACAACTATTATAGAATTTGCTTTATATTATTCCGATATGTTAGACATTTGTGTAGCACCTCCCTTGAAAATCCTATATCATTGGTGATGGTGTTTTCATAATTTAGATTTGAATTTCAAAGGTTTTTTCCTATACTGTTAATCTAGAAGTAATTTGTTCATTTTTAACAGATCTTTCATCAGTCACAACTTTAAAATCCTAGTCCAATGTGTTACTTCATGGCAGACTTCTCAGAATAGATTTCTCAGAAACACCCTTTATGTTCCCTATAACGCACTCTGTCTTCTGAAGCTTGAAGCTCTCCTGGCATATGAAATTTTCAAATAACTTTGGGGAATGCAGTCAAATAGTGGTCTCAGCAACTGGTTGCTGGGAAAGTTACCTGATTGCATTGCCATTAAGTTAATTCAACACACTTTCTTATCAATGTAGTTGTGTTCAATTTAAATGCTGAGCATTTAAAGCTCTGTATCATTCGTAAACAAGTAATATTTGCCAGAAGTGCTCAGAATGTAGTGTGTAGTAGAAGAGTTAGACTGTTTCCTACACACTGTATTCTTAACCATCTTCGAGAGTATTAAAATTTACACAGAGGCCTGAAGACTGGTTAAAATGTGCGTCTCTTAAAATGCACGGCAGTCACTTGCTCTTGGATCCACAAAGAAAAAGAAGTATGAGTGCGACCTGTCTTCAGGCACATTTTCATGCATATTACTTCTACAGTGACTTAGGTGACTGTAGATGGTTATTTCTTCTGAATGTTTTGTATAGGTGGACCACTTCGTGTTAGAGATTTATGGCTCAGATATGCCTCTTGTACAATGTGCTACAGTTCTCTGAATAACGAAATTTTTCTGCTGGAATTTAGTACCTGTTTGGCAACAGGTACTCCTTATGGAGGTTCTGTATGTGATGAAGTTCTTTTTTTGGTTTTGGCAAAGAACATGGTGCAGTCCTTAACCACTTGATAAACTTGTTTAGGTGTTCATTTGTTGTTTAATTTCTCTCTTCAGTTTTATTTTCCCACATAATATAAATACAGGAATTATCAGCTGTCAGATCTACATCTACATATCTACATTGATACTCCGCAAGCCACCCAACGGTGTGTGGCGGAGGGCACTTTACGTGCCACTGTCATTACCTCCCTTTCCTGTTCCAGTCGCGTATGGTTCGCGGGAAGAACGACTGTCTGAAAGCCTCCGTGCGCGCTCTAATCTCTCTAATTTTACATTCGTGATCTCCTCGGGAAGTATAAGTAGGGGGAAGCAATATATTCGATACCTCATCCAGAAACGCACCCTCTCGAAACCTGGCGAGCAAGCTACACCGCGATGCAGAGCGCCTCTCTTGCAGAGTCTGCCACTTGAGTTTATTAAACATCTCCGTAACGCTATCACGGTTACCAAATAACCCTGTGACGAAACGCGCCGCTCTTCTTTGGATCTTCTCTATCTCCTCCGTCAGACCGATCTGGTACGGATCCCACACTGATGAGCAATACTCAAGTATAGGTCGAACGAGTGTTTTGTAAGCCACCTCCTTTGTTGATGGACTACATTTTCTAAGCACTCTCCCAATGAATCTCAACCTGGTACCCGCCTTACCAACAATTAGTTTTATATGATCATTCCACTTCAAATCGTTCCGTACGCATACTCCCAGATATTTTACAGAAGTAACTGCTACCAGTGTTTGTTCCGCTATCATATAATCATACAATAAAGGATCCTTCTTTCTATGTATTCGCAATACATTACATTTGTCTATGTTAAGGGTCAGTTGCCACTCCCTGCACCAAGTGCCTATCCGCTGCAGATCTTCCTGTATTTCGCTACAATTTTCTAATGCAGCAACTTCTCTGTATACTACAGCATCATCCGCGAAAAGCCGCATGGAACTTCCAACACTATCTACTAAGTCATTTATATATATTGTGAAAAGCAATGGTCCCATAACACTCCCCTGTGGCACGCCAGAGGTTACTTTAACGTCTGTAGACGTCTCTCCATTGATAACAACATGCTGTGTTCTGTTTGCTAAAAACTCTTCAATCCAGCCACACAGCTGGTCTGATATTCCGTAGGCTCTTACTTTGTTTATCAGGCGACAGTGCGGAACTGTATCGAACGCCTTCCGGAAGTCAAGAAAAATAGCATCTACCTGGGAGCCTGTATCTAATATCCAGTTCCTTACTTTATGCCGCAAAAATTGGTCTTTTATGAAATACTACAGCCGGCCAAGACACTACAGCCGGCCAAGACACAAGCAGCAACAGACAAGTAACCAATTTTGTGACATTTTACGAGTTTCTAACCAGGAGCAAATTATATTGTTTCATCTGTATTCTTTGGTAGTTTAGTTTTTGGATTTGTGTGTGTTCTTGCATTTTTGTTTGTGTTGGAAAGTAAATTGATTCTGTGACTTTTACGAGTTCCTAACCAGTGTGCTAACCTGTGTGCTTTCGAAACTTAGGTTTTAAATCTCTGCATGTTAATCTAATGTACTGACACAGTTCTTGCATTTTTGTCAGTTATTACTATAGAGCTTTGTAGCATGTGTCGATACTTGTTTCTTTGTCTGTGCAGTGTAGTTTACCACAGTCTTTAGCATAGAAAGGGACTGTGATTGCTTTGTGCAAATGTGAGCTGAATTGGTGACACTTTTCTCTCAGCTCCAGACTGTGTTGGCTTTGGTTACACAGCTTGAGGCTACAGTGGGTAGGTATCACTGTTGTGGACTGGCCTTGGGGACCCAATGGATGTCCAGCATGACCTATGAATCGACCAATAGGTCTGCACCAGTAGCCAGTCCAGTTGGTTGGTGGTGACTTCAATTTACCCTCGATATGTTGGTGACAATACACGTTTAGATCCGGAGGTACACATAAAACATCATCTGAAACTGTGCTAATTGCATTCTCTGAAAATTATGTCGAGCAATTAGTTCATGAGCCCAATCAGATAGGGAATGGTCGTGACAACACAGTTGATCTTGTAGCAACAAATAATCCTGAGCTAATAACGAGCATCAAAACAGACACAGGGTTGTCATAGCAAGACTGAATATCGTAACTCCCAAATACTCTAAAACTGACCCCCATGGTACACAAAACAGGTCAGGACACTGCTGCAAAAGCAATGAAAATGCATGTCAAATTTAAACTAATCCAAAATCCCCAAGATCAGTGGTCTTTTACAGAAGCTCAAAATTTAGCACAAACTTCAAAGCAAAATGCTTATGATAATTTCCACTACAGAACTTTGTCTCGAAACCTGGCAGAAAGAGTGGTTGTATGTAAAGTATGCTAGCGGTAAGACACAATCAGTGTATTCTCTGTGTGATAGCAATGAAAATACTATCAATGACAGTGCTGATAAAGCAGAGTTGCTAAACACAGCCTTCCAAAATTCTTTGACCAAAGACGACGAGGTAAATATTCAGAATTCAAACTGACAACTGTTGCCAATATGAGCAACTTAGAAGTAGATATCCTCAGAGTAGTGAAGCAACTTAAATCACTTAATAAAAGCACGTCTTCCAATCCAGATTAATAAAAGAAAGTCTTCCGGTCCAGATTGTATACTAGTTAGGTTCCTTTCAGAATATGTTGATACAATAGCTCCATACTTAACAATAATATACAATCACTCACTCAATGAAAGGTCCATACCCAAAGACTGCCCAGGTGAAATCAGTATTCAAAAAAGGCAGTAGGAGTAATCCACTAAATTACAGGCCCATATCATTAATGTCAATATGCAGCAGGATTTTGGAACACGTATTGCATTGCAACATTATAAATTACCTTGATCAGAACACACAGTCAACATGGATTTGCAAAACATAGTTCTTGTGAAACACAACTGGTTCTTTATGTACATGAAGTGTTGAGTGCTATTGACAAGGTATTCAAATTGATTCCGTATTTCTATATTTCCAGAAGGCTTTCGACAGTGTACCTCATATGCAGCTTGTAATCAAATTGCATGCTTATGGAATATCATCTCAGTGGTGCAACTGGACTTCTGATCCCTGTCAGAGAGGTCATGGTTCGTAGTAACTGACAGGAAGTCATCGAATGAAGCAGAAGCGATTTCTAGCATTCCCCAAGATAGTGATATAGGCCTTTTGCTGTTCCTTATCTAGATAAATGATTAAAGAGACAATCTGAGCAGCAGTCTAAGGTTGTTTGTAGGTGATGGTGTCATTCACCACCTAGTAAAGCCACAAGAAGATCAAAACAAGTTGCAAAATGATTTAGAAAAGATATCTGTGTGGTGCGAATATTGGCAATTGACCCTAAATAATGAAAAGTGTGAGGTCAGCCACATGAATGCTAAAAGGAATCTGTTTAACGTCACTTACATGATGAATCAGTCAAATACAAAGGCCATAAATTCAGCTGAATACCTAGGAATTACAGTTGCCAACAACTTAAATTGGAAAGAACACAGAGAGAATGTTGTGGGGAAGGCGAACTAAAGACTGCATTTTTTTTCGCAGAACTCTTAGAAGATTCAGCAGATCTAATAAACAGACTGCCTACACTATGCTTGTCTGTCCTCTTTTGGAGTAGTGCTGTGTGGTGTGCGACCCTCATTAGATAGGGTTAACAGAGTACATTAAGAAAGTTCAAAGAAGAGCGGCACCTTTTGTGTTATGAGGAAATAGAGGAGATAGTGTCACGGACAGGATACAGGATTTGGGGTTGACGTTATTAAAACAAAGACATTTCCCTTTTTGGTTGGATCTTCTCACAATATTTCATTCACCAGCTTTCTCCTCTGAATGCAAAAACATTTTGTTGACACAAACCTACCTAGGGAGAAATAATCATCATAATAAGATGGAGAAATCGGAGCTCGCACAGAAAAAATATAGGTGTTTGTTTTTTCCGTGTGCTGTTTGAGAGTGGAATAATGGAGAATTGTTGTGAAGGTGATTCATAGAACCCTCTGCCAGCCATTAAGTGTGATTTGCAGAGTATACATGTAGAAATAAATGTTGGTTTAGATTGCAATAATAGAAATTCTTCTACAGAATAAGGAGTTGTCAAGGTGAAACATTTTCATTTTCCTTTCAAATTTTACTTTGCTGGCTGTCAGACATTTTATATCACTGGGTTAGTGATCAGAAATTTTGGTTGCAGCGTTGTTTACCCCTTTTTGTGCTAAAGACACCCTCAATGTGCAGTAATGAATGTCATTTTTCCTTGTGGTATTGTAATTAAGTACCTCATTGTTCCTCTTGAACTGTTGTGGATTATTTACAACAAACTTCGTGAAAGAATAAACGTACTGTGAAGCAGTAATCAGAATGCCCAACTCCTTAAACAGATGTCTACAAGATGATCGTGGGTGAGCAGCACCACTGATTGTTCTAACAGCACATTTTTGCGCAATGAATACTTTCTTTCTTAAAGGTGAATTACTCCAGAATGTTATTCCTTATGACATTATTGAATGGAAATATGCGAAATTTCACAGTCAAAAATCTTTGAAAAGTCGCAGAAAATACCAAATGGCACCATTTTGTTATTTACTGTTTGTAAAATTTGGCAAGTGAATGTGTAAATGGTGTTCTCAGTAGAGCAGCTCTTCTGAAATGCAACCTGTGATTCACTGAGGATATTATTGTTGTTACTCAAATGACGTACTGATCTAGAATACATCACTTTCTCAAAAATTTTCGAAAATTGTGTCAGTGGTGAAACAGTTCAGTAGTTATTGACATCTCTACTATCACCTTTCTTATGATGGGGTTTACATTGCATATTTCAATCTGTCTAGATAGATGCATTGAGTTAGTGGTACATTATGTATTTTAGATAAAATTGAGCTTATTATAAGGGAACAAATCTTCAGTACTGTACTGGAAACACCATCAAATACATATGAGCTTTTATTGTTGAGAGGATATATATCTTTCTTAATTTCAGATGGAGAAGTTGGTACTTTTGGAACAAGTTCATGGTGAAATAACCCATTCATGTCAGAAAAAAATGACATTGTTTTCTAGTTTGTTCTCGCATGTTGGATTTTCAATTTTTTTTTTAAAATTATGTTTATTGATGCTGCAGAAGTCACACCATGTTTTGTACCATTAGTAGTCACTGCAGACAGTCAGTCCACATGGAGATAAATGTAAATTTATAGGTAAAAATCAGTAAAGTAATTGTGAATACATAATTTACTGTGTTTAAATTTTCTTTTTACTAATTTACAAAGTTTACATTTTTTATTTGCCTGTCTCTTCATCATCACTGTTATCATGGTGGCAACTGGATATAAGTACAACACTTTTGCCTTTCCTAGGAATAAATGGTGCTAAAGTACAAGATTTTGGAAGGCAAATTTAATCCTCTTGGCTTTGCGAATCCAAGTGCAATTCCATTCCACAAACATCTATTAATAGAACAGTTAACTGGCTTGTACTTAGCAAAACAATGTAACTAAGGAAATGTAACACCACAACAATAAGAAACATCTTGAGAATAAAGTATAACACGGCTATAATAGCTTCCCTTTTACTGTGTCTCCTCAAGGCAACAGTGCAAATTGTATCAAACACCGCTGCTCACATGGGGCTGTCAGTCCACAGTTCTTGACTGTTCCACCACTGCTCCTTTAGTCAAAATGAAACAAAGGAGTAACATACTACCACTGATAAGTGAAAGGTACTCGGGTCATGTGATTTCTGGGTCTGAAGAGATGAAAAGGAAAGGAATTTTTATACATCGGTGTGGACTGTCAGTCGGCGTGCAACTGTTGCAGGGTTTATGTCACATGGATATTAAGTGCGTGATACAACAAGAGTTTTTCATAGAATCCACATGCCAGAGAACATGAACATGTTTTTACAGAACTTTATGTCAACATGTTGCTCTGCAATGTCTCCCAGTGCAAAATCACGTATCACACAAAACAGTCATTATGAAAACAAGTACATCTGTACAGCTGATATCTCCCCATAGATTATGGTTGTTCATGTGCTTTGAAGGCTAATGATTAAAAACAGAATGTTGTAGAGTCACCTTGCAGGGTAAACTCTCACAGTCACTATCTCCCAGCAGGAAAGGAATTCTAGTTATGTGTGCGTCCACAATCATATATGTATGATCTTACACCTTATGTGTATGATCTAAGTGTGAGAGAACAATAGTGGAAAGAACAAGATAAAAAAGCCTATTTAAAAGTTGTGAGGAAAGAGAAAAGAAGGAGAAGCAAAGCAGAGATTTAGTGGTAGTTAGTAGGTTATCAGTGGGCGTTCTAGATGTAGTGGATGTCACTGATATGATAAGGACTTCTGGTGATGTCGAGTTACACACTTAGACGACTTTTATTCAAATCACCCTCCCCCTTCCCGGGATAAGCGCCAGTAATTGATCGAGGCCATCCAGGGGAACTGCGTCCTCTACTCCTCCTCCAATTTCTCCCTCCCCTCCACTCCCCTGCCCCTCTCCCCTGCCCCTCGCCCCTTCTTCTCCTTCTCCTCTCTCCTAGACGAATGAATTTGAAACATACCCTCCCCTTCTTCACCTTTTATAACTGAGGCACTTCATTGGGTGGTTTCACTCTGGAGGAGGGCGGCGTAGGTAGAGAATCAGGCTGTGTCTATTTGTTAATAACAAATTACATTAAGCCATGTAATTCAAGTTCTATATGTTAATAACAATTTAATATTACATCATTCAAAGTACCAGCAGAGACCTCACAATGGCAAATATATAAGTCCACTCATTCTTCCCCAATTATCCATATTTGTCAGTGTGTTACGTATGTTTCCAGATCTTTTTTTTTTAATATTTTTCTAAAATTTTATGTATTTTATCCACTTATGCGAGTTCCATCTCATTGTCACATCAACATCACATTGCGTCATATTGACATCAAGTAATAGCAAAACTCTGATGCTTCCAACCAAAGATATTGTGTGTATAACAATCAGCACAGCACTACAAAAGACACATGTAGAGAGCATGACTTTGTTTCTATTTCAATTCTTGCTAGTTACCGGATGTTTTGCAAAATGTTAGTCTATCTGTGCAGCTAGGAAAATTGCATGTGTCCATCACCTCAGTGAGGTTAGCCTGGGGGGAACACCTAGCAGAAATTTCATAACTTGATGTATGAGCTCTTGCAAAGCTTTCAGTGAGACAATTCCTTGTGTTCCTGCAACAGATATGGCGAATACACTATTCATTTGTGAATATTTTTATGAGCTTCAATCAGGAGCAACATATCTTCAATTATCTATGTGGCTACTGTCTAGAGTGTACTTCCATTGACTTTTTATGGATATGAACTGCAATTGCTGTGTTCAGATCTGAGCTGAGTTTGTGATCATTCGTGCACAGCTCCAGAAAGTGTTGGCTTTGATCATACAGCTTGAAGCTGTTGCCAGTGGACATCACCGTGTGCGGGGGGGGGGGGGGGGGGGGGGGGGGGGGGGTGTTAGGATCTGAGGTATGCCAAGTACTTCCCATGTGTCCCCTGATCTCTCCACTACTATGGCTGCGCTGGGTACCAATTTGCACTGAGGTTGACCCTTCACCCGTAGTCAAGTGGAAGGTCGTTCCGAGGTGTGGCAGGCAGCAAAAGACTTAGATGACTTTTATTCAAAGTCACCACATGATTTCCAGAAGAAGCCTTTTGGCTCACAAGGCCTGAGCATTCACAGAGGGTGGAATTACTGTTAGTTGGAAACTCCAATATTTGGCAGGTAATGGGGCCCATTAGGGATATGACCGCTTAAGAGGGGAAGGAATCCAGTGTGCACTCTGTGTACATATCGGGAGGGTCATTCCAGATGTGGAAAGGCTGCTTCTAAATACCATGATGAGCAAAGGGTGCAGCCAACTGCAGGTGGTGGCTAATGTAGATACTAAACATGTGCATTGCTTGGGACCTGAAGAGATTTTCTCTGGTTTTGGGCAGCTGGATGAAGTGGTAAAGAAGGCTAGTCTTGCTTGCAAGATGAAGGTGGAACTCACCATCTGTAGCACAGTCGACAGAACTGACTGTGGTCCTTTGGTACAGAGCAAAGTGGAGATTCTGAATCAGAGGTCCAGACAGTTCTGCAGCCATGTAGGCTGCAGATTCCTCAACTTGCACCATAGAGTGCCGAGTTTCTGGGTTCTATTTAATAGGTCAGGTGTCCGCTAGACTCAGGAACTGTTTATGCAGGTAGTGAGGGCTGTGTTAAGGGGGCTATGAAGTTTCTTAGGGTAGAGGGGTATTGGAAAACAACAGAAAAGGGGTCAGTCTGAGAAGGTGCTGGGCAAACACAGTAAGGTATACCTAGCAACAATCAGTACCTTAATAGTAAATTGTCCTAGCTGTGTCGGAAAACAAACCAGAGCTCCAAGCACTAATAGGTAGTACTGAAGTTCAGACCATTAAAGATATGGAAAGCTGGCTATAACCAGACAAAAGTTGACTCTAAATTTTTGCAAAGGACTTAACTGTGGTCAGGAGAAGCCTTTTGGCCCACAAGGTCTGAGCATTCATGGAGGGTGGAATTACTGTTAGTTGGAAACTCCAATATTAGTCAGTGTCAGAATTATTGTACCTTGTAGTGAAACTGAAGCAGATAGTTCCCATGAGTTAGTATGGGTAGAGGTTATACTTGGCAACTGGAATAAATTAATAACTTGTTCCTTTCACCAACTCCCTCAGTTGCTGAACAGTTCAAAAAAAACTTGAGTCTCATTTCAGGTAGGTACTCTACTCATACAATTACAGTTGGTGCTGACTTCAGTCTCCCCACAATACATTAGCAAAAATACATGTTTAAAATCAGTGGTAGGCATAAAATGTCATTGGAAATCATACTGCATATGTTGTCAGAAAATTATTTTGAGCAATTAGTTCAGGAGCCCCCTCACAGTGTAAACAGTTGCGAAAACATGCTTGACCTCTTAGGAACAAATAATCCTGAGCAAATTGAGAGTATTATGACAGATAAAGGGTTAGTGACCACAAGGTTGTGGTAGCGAGACTGAATACTATAACATCCATACCCACCAAAAATAAACACAAAATACATCCATTTTTTAAAAAAGCAGATAAAAATTTGCTTGATGCTTTTTGAACATACAGTCTCCACTCCTTCTAGTCCAACAATGTAAGCATAGACCAGATGTGGTTTAAAGTCAAAGAAATAGTACTGACAGAAGTCTAGAGATATGTGCCAAATAAGTTAATAAGAGATCATACTGATCCACCACGTTACACAGAATAGGTCAAAACACTGTTGCAGAAGCTACGATAAAAAGTATGCCAAATAAAAGAACACATAACCCCCAAGATTGGCAAAGTTTTAGAGAAGCTTGAAATTTACCGCAAAATTCAATGTGAGATGCTTTTAATAGTTGTCACGATGATATCCTATCTTGAAATCTGACAGAAAACCCAAAGATATTCTGATCCTGTGTAAAGTACACAAGTAGCAAGACACAATCAATACCTTCACTGCACAATATCAGTGGTGATGTTACTCATAACATTGCCATTAAAGCAGAATTAATTAACACAGTTTTCCCAGTTCCTTCACCAGAGAAGACAAAGTAAATATTTCAGAATTGTAGCCGGCCCCGGTGGCCGAGTGGTTCTAGGCGCTACAGTCCGGAACTGCATGACTGCTACGGTTGCAGGTTCGAATCTTGCCTTAGGCATGGATGTGTGTGATATCCGTAGGTTAGTTAGGTTTAAGTAGTTCTAAGTTCTAGGGGACTGATGACTTCAGATGTTAAGTCCCATAGTGCTCAGAGCCATTTGAACCATCAGAATTGTAATCAACAACTACTGGCAACATAAGTAACTTAGAAGTAGATATCTTCGTTACAGCAAAGCAGCTTAAATCACTCGATAAAGGCAAGGCCTCTCTACCAGACTGTGTATCCACCAGGTCCCTTTTGGAGTATATTGATGCCATAGCTCCATACTTAACATTCATATACAGTTGGCTTACACGTCACTGTCTGCTACTCTAGTGGCACCCTGGCTGCAACAATGTTCGCTGTTGTGAGTGACGTAAGACAGATGTGTGTGGTGGATAACTTTGTATGTAATAGGTTTAATTTTGATGTGACAATGCATCATTCATCTAGCCCATTATTTACCTGCCAGTTCATGAGAAAGAGTACCTTTACTGTTATTTTGAGAAATATGTGATAACCTGTCTGTTGAGGTACTGTGTATTTCTGGTTTTTTTTTTTCTTTTGTATTGTACCTGATACTGTATATTACAATTGTTTTGTACATACGCTGTATAAATGTTCTCCAGATCTGAAAATGATAACACTGATTACCGAAACCTGTTATCAAGAATAAAGGTTATTATTAGCGATCTTGGCAAAGAAGTTTATATTCTCTAATTTATTAATTTAGATTGCCCTAGTGGCTCCAACAAATGGGTAAACTAACATATTGAATTACTTTGAAGAGAATAATTTATTGACAAACAACCAACACGGATTCAGAAAATACATTCTTGTGAGACCCAAGTAGCTTTTTATGCTCATTAAATAATGAGTGCTATTGACAAGGTATGTCAAATTGATTCCATATTTTGAGATTTCAAAAGACTTTTGACGTCGTTCCTCACAAGCAAATTCTAATCAAATTGCGTGCCTGTGGAGTATCATCTCAGCTGTGTGACTGTTCTCATGATTTCCTGTCAGAAAGGCCACAGTTCATACTGACAGAAAATTATGGAGTAAAACAGAAGTAATATCTGTCATTCCTCAATGAAGTGGCATATGCACTCTGCTGTTCCTGATCCACACAAACAATTTAGGAGACCATCTGAGCAGCCCTCTAATATTGTTTGCAGGTGATACTGTCATTTACTTACTTGTAAAGTCATCATGTGATTGCAGAATTATTTTGACACAGTAAATGTATGGTGCAAAAAGTGCCAGTTGACTCTAAATAATGAAAAGTATGAAGTCATCCACATGAGTACTAAAATGAAAATATTAAATTTTGGTTACACAATAAATCACACAAATCTAAAGACTGTAAATTCACCTAAATACTTAGAGATTACTGATAGGAATAAATTAAATTGGAAGAATCACATAGATAATGTTATGGGGAAAACAAACCAGAGACTGCGTTTCAGTGACAGAAGACTTAAAAAATGAGACAGGTTTAGTAAAGAGACTGCATACCCTATGCTTGTCTGCCCTCTTCTGGTGTATTGCTGTTTGTTGTGGGTTTCGCATCAGGTAGGGGTGATGGAGGGTAACGAAAAAGTTCAAAGGAGGGCAGCTTGTTCTGTATTATCATGAAATATGGAGTGTGTCCCATGGATATGATATGCAAATTAAGGTGGGAATCATTAAAACAAAGGCATTTTTTGTTGTGGCTGGATCTTCTCATGAAATTTCAATCACCATCTTCCTCCTCAGAGTGTGAAAATATTTGATTGGTGCCTAATTACATAGGGAAAAGAGATTGTCATAATAAAATAAGAGAAATCAGAGCTCGCATAGAAAGATTTAAGTGTTTGTTTTTCATACACACTGTTCGAGGGTGGGAGGTTAGAAAAACAGCTTGAAGGTGATTCAGTGAACCTTCTTCCAGGCACTTAATTCACAATTGCAGAGTAATCATGTAGATGTAGGTGTTAAAATCAGCTTTTCTCATATTGGTGGAAATAATCTTGTCATACCAAAGTTCTGATGCTTCCAACCAAACACATTTTGCGTATAAGAATTGGCACAGTGCTACAAAATAAGCAGCCTAGAGAGATGAACAGTATGTGGCATCACTGTGGGTCATTTGAGGCAGGTATATCTAAGCAATAGGAGGACATGGTGATGGGTGCAGGGTAGTCCTCCTCTCTAACGCTGATGTGTGGGGTATAGCTGCGAACACAGCACTAGCAGTAGCTAAGAAGGTTCCATTATTTCAGGTGTAATCTTCTCCGACCTGGTTGCTGGAGCAAAAGACACTGCTGATGTGTCAAGTGAGGGGCCTTACAACCATGGTAATAATGGCAAAATAGGTACCATCACATCGGTGGAAATAAGTGGGCATGCTGATAATTTTTATTTTGGCTGGAGCCACAGTCATGTTAAATTTTTTGAATAATGCTACCCCCACTTGACTGTAATCATTTTTGTTTTGTTGTTACACAACACAGATTTCTGCCTTAAACCATTTTCAAGTACAAAAACTTGTTTATCTATCAAAATACATCAGACTAGTATGAAATACAAGTCTGTCTCAGAAAAGAGCATATCTGGTCATATGGGCCAGATCTGTCATAAGTAAAAGTGAGAGCATCTCCAAAATTCTGAAATATATTGCAGACTTTCATTTCTGGACCCTACAGCACAGCTGTTATATGAAACTGCTAACCTGTAAACAAGTATGTGCCACACTGTTGTTCAGACAGAATAGTGTGGCGTATACCTGGTTAGCAGTTTCATATAACAGCTGTGCTGTAGGGTCAAGAAATGAAAGTCTGCAATATATTTTGGCATTTCAGAGAGATTATCACTTTTACTAATAACAGATCTGGCCTATATGACCAGATATGCTTTTTCATCAATGACTTGTATTTCATACCAGTCTGATGTCTTTTGATGTATAAATAAGTTTTTGTACTAGAAAATGGCCTAAGGCTGAAATGTGGATCTTATAACAGTAAAATAAAAATTGCTACATTCAAATTGCAGTAGCAGCATAAAAAAGAAGAAGAAGAAGAAGAAGTGGGCCTGAACTGCAAATAAACAGATGTAAATGTCATGTGACTAGGGCCTCCTGTCTGGTAGACCGTTCGCCAGGTGCAAGTCTTTCGATTTGACGCCACTTTGGTGACTTGCACACTGATGGGGATGAAATGAAATAAACAGATAAATGCAAGGCACACCCTTTCTTCCTTTCTATTTCTCTGGATCAGTCATAGTCCAGCTTTCAGAACTAGTGCTTATGTGCGGTTGATGTCTTGTTCTGCTCACCATAGGGTGGATCATCAGGAAACAAAAGCAACAGCAGGGATCGGCCCGGCCAGACCAGAGCTCTCAGGCAGAATAAACAACCATGTAACACGAGATATTTTATTGAGAGAGAGAGAGAGAGAGAGAGAGAGAGAGAGAGAGAGAGAGAGAGAGAGAGAGAGAGAGAATGTCCCCGTCACCCGAAATGTTACCAAGCACGGCCACAGTGCAGCAAAAATAAATTATATCTATGTACATCATCATCAACTCATAGAGGTCATGACAGCTCTCTCGCTATACAATAAAATGTGAAGTTTGAGAGAGAGCTGTTGACAGGTTGATTCTCCAAAGACACATCACTAATGTTATTCAGTTTAACAAACACAATAACTGCTGGAAAACACACTGCGCATACCTGCTAACAGTAGAATCACTGCCATTTCTTCTCGATTCCCATAAATGCCTTAAGTAAGCACTGTGTCCACCACTGCAAGACTTCAGGTAGCTCAGAGCAATACATTTCTCATTGCAATGGCATTCATCATGGGGGATGGGGTGGGGAGATTATCCCTGACCTTTGTGTCCATCTAGCTAATGCTCCAGAATTCTTTTCAGTGGCTCATAACATGTGCAACTGCTTTTGCCAGATAACTCGCACCACCTCTTAAGACGGATGCCAGATAGAGGGGCCCAGACACTTTAGAGACACTTGCGGTCTCTGTGAACACACTATGAAGACCACCTTAAAATGTTCTAAATTTATTTTTATAGCATGGCTCATGTATGTTGTTGAACACATCTGTGAGCTGATGGATTTTCCTGTACAGTCTTATTAACAAAAATATATCGATATCCTGTGTTAAACAAAAATGCATTATTTAGTAGCGAAAACACACCTATGTATACTCAATACAATAAAGTCATCAGCTGTGAAGTGTTGGACATTAAGATTTTACCACGAATCCTTCTTCCTGGTTCTCATATATCATTAGAGCTCCAACAACACCCCATCTATGAGATTGTAACTGATGACAAAACACAAACCAGCTGATATTGGAATCAAGTTCAAAGCTGGATGCAGCTGAGAGGAGAAGGCTGTAGAAGTGATATTACTATTTTTTTATGTTTTTTATGCTCTTAGAAGGTGGTAAATGCAACAGTCCATTTCTAAAATTCCTGTAATCCCTGCATGTTATGATTTCTTCTTGTAGCACTCTACTAGGTAATTTATTTAGGGAACATTCATTTAAGATAGGTTGCATGATAATTATATTCCACATCTAATCGTCCAACCTGGTGTGGGTCTCAGAATGATGAGCAAATCCTCTATATTTTCATAACGTACCACAAAAATCCTAAATTTGTTATGGATGTAATAAATATGTACAGGTTCGATGGGTAATCACAGGTTTTTATTTACAATACCCTACTGACTTTAGTGCTGTGAGTTGGAACCATAACACATCTGGGAAGGCAACGTTTCTGCCAGCCATAGATGTGAATGCATAATAAAACATCTTTCCTCATTGTGATTCTGTAGGAAGTAACGGACTCCAGTAATATGGAAATAGAGTTGATTTCAGTCATCCAGCACAGTAACTATGAATTCCAACATTAGCTCATCTATGAAACAGCTGACAATATTGCTATTGCTGTTTTGTGTAATTGATTTCCATGTTAAAAAACCAAAGGCACACAGCACACGGTTTTATAAACCATGATAGGTCTTGACAGTTTTTTTTAAAGTAGAGTATCGACGTATGGTATTGCATCCTGCAATTACCAAATAATCCATTAAAACTACAATCTTCCACAACATGTACACATCCAGCTAAAATATAACACTTGTGTATTATAATTTTAGAAGTCATAACAGTAAAAACGTGTCATGTCATGTGATCAACATATAAGCTAGTATCAAATCTCAGTAGACTAAATTGCCGAACAACCTTAGGACTACATATACAAAAACTTTAATAGGTAGTGGTCTAAGTCCACTCAACACGAGTTGCCTCTATTATGTATGAGGAAGGCTTAATTTGTTCTATATCTCTGCCAGAAAGACTTTCAGGCCTTATAGAGATATAAAGTTGTTCTTTGCATTCTCTGATTTACTGTTACTAGAATTTTCTATATTCTTTGTACTAGCAAAACACCTCTGGGAAGGTATTGTATCCCACACTGATTTGCTTATGATGAATAGATGCCATCCACCTATAGACAGTCCACAGTAAAGCTGTCAGAATCACTGTTTCGTAGCTCATGTTATCGATTTACATTTAAATAATTAAAACTATAGTCATATGGTGCATAGTTTTATAACCAGTTCTCAGTCCTGATTACCTGGATTGTAAAAAGTGCCATCAAAAAGTTTCCATTTGAGGGTGTTGCTGCAGCATATATACAACATAGTGCAACTCCACTGTGGCTATATAACCACCAACATGTTGGCAGCGTATTAGTGAGTTGTCCATGTCTTTCTTGCTTGTGTGTGGTAAATGGAGAAACATGAACTATGGTGACGCTATTATCAAATGCATCCAGAAAGGACCGATGAGCTGTTACTCTTTTCTCGACTGCTGAGGGGCAAACACTGGTAGACATCAATTGGACAGTGAAGAACATGTAAGGGGCAGCATGACTGTCGAAAACCACCGTTGTGGAATGGTGCTCCAAGGAGTGCTGCTCCCTCATAGTAACACACGTCCCCATATTGCAAATGTCATAATGCAGAAGGTACCCCAACTCCAGTGGAAGACAGTCAAGCACCCGCCCTATAGTCCTCATCTCTCCCCATACAATTATTACCCCTTCAGTTCCTTAAAAAAGGCCTTTAAGAGTCAACAATTCCTGTAAGACGAGGATGTGGCAGGCAGTTATGGACTTCTTCATGCAGCAGGACACACTGTTCTACCAAACGGATATTTTCAACCAGGTACAGTGGTGGGATGATTGTCTCAGTGCTCACACTAATTTTGCCTGATTGGCATACTGATTCTGGACTGTACAGCCATCGAACGGGAACTTTTTAATCACCCCTTATATGTACATCCATACAAGTCAGCAGTATTTATTCCAGAAGATGTTGGTTTTTTCCCCTGTCAGTTGGTCATAGTAAACGTAAATGTTTAGGACAAAAACTGGAGTGTGTCTTAGCATAGCAATAGGATCACAATGACCACCAACACCAAATGCTTTTTTTACTGATGTTAATTGTTCATACTAGTAGCAAACCCTTTGCATTAAGGTCGCGGTGAAACCAAGTTCAGTCATGGGATCTTCTAGTCATACTTTCTAAATGTGATTGGATATGCAATTCAATTACACCAATTTGTGTGTGTTGCAACATGGATATCCCAGGACCATGGGGTTTAATTTCAGGTCCAGCAGTGACAAGCAACATGCATTGTGCTACTGTGAACACTAAAAACACATATTTAGTTGTGTATATTTGTAAGTGTAGGCCCTGACGTCTATAAAAAATACAAAAAAGCTCGACTACCAAATGTTAGAATGCAATAATGGTACCCTAGCATTGAGGTCATCATAATGTATGGATGACTTTGATGTCATTTTAAGTAGAATTAAGACATGTATTTTGATAATATAAGATGCACTGTCTAGAGTTTGGTCCACAGTCCAGCACTTAAGAACCCTCTGTTGTAGTAGTAGTATATGTCTTATAGTACATTATTTTATATGAGCACAAACCAACAGCATGAGTTTGTGTAATTGTTATCCTCATTAAATAATTAAAATTGTAAACAGATAGATAATATTTTGCATTAGAGCCACACAGGTCAAACCCAGTATAGTCGATCATTTGTATTAGTAGCAAAAAAAAAAACTGGGTCAAAGCTCAAGATGACGACACTTTTAGCCGTACCCCTTAAATGTGGATGTAGTTACATTCTTTTATGTGTGTGCTGTGACATGAATACTCCATGGCCAGGGGAGGGTGGATGTGTATTTTTTCTAAATGCATAGTGTTACCCAAAATGCATACTAATGGAGGAAATTGAAGTCCTCTGGGCTAATTTACAGCAAAAGGATAATTGCTTATTTAAATAATAATAATGTGTGATTGTCAAATGTTAAACAGGGAATGAGCGACAGGAAGTCACAGGCTGGCCAATAGCACTATCACACAATCCTGACAATTCAGCTATGAAAGAGATTTAATGAACCACACCATTCCAAAATGATATGGACACACTCTGCAATGACCACATCTTCGACCATCTCCCTGTAACATATGTTCACTCACATCCAAAACACTCAGTTTTATATGTGTTGAAAGCAGTAAATTTCCCACAAATAGTACTGCCAGAGAGAACAATCAAAAAATGGTTTAATCCAAGATGAATGATTTTAAAAATTAGACAAATTCCTAGCTGTAGTATCTGTCATGTAGACAGAATGTATGCTATCGATATTAGGCAGAGAGCTCCATTCATCCTCCACCAACAAAATTATTCTTGTTTCATCTGTACTGACATCAATATATGATGCCTTTATCCCTTTTTTTTCAGTTTTAGAATCATACCACTTTACATTGCATCCAAATATTTTACTATTCCATATACTGTGCATATGATGTGCAGCTCACATGTAGTGGAAGAGAATACCACAGCATTCATAATAACATAACATAACATAATTGTTTCCTCGCATGCGTGGCACACACACGCGCACACACACGCGCACACACACACACACACACACACACACACACACACACACACACACACACACACCACAGCTATTTTTTTGCAGTTTCCTGGGGGGGGGGGGGGGGGGGTCGCATTCTCTCCCCCGCTAGAGGCACGAACAGTTGTGCTGCTGGACCTACCGCAGATGGCTCTATTTCTGTACGCTACTCTGAATCATATGTGGGTGGATTCATACCAGACATTATCCCAGAATTCTTGCTCAGACAGAGCCACTCCAAACATTATCCCAGACTCTCTGCAGATAGAGCTACCCTGAACAATATTCTAAGGCTTAGTGCATGGTGGATCTACGACAAATAATAGACCTAATGTGCTGTGGATACAACATGAAGAATATCCCATACCTAATGCAAGTGGAGTAACATCTCAGACACTCCCCCTCCCCCCCCCCCCCCTCAATCCCTTTGGGATGCCGCTGCTCCCACCCATAACACTGCCTTCAGCATTGGCAATTTTATGCTTGGAAAATATATTTATTACCTGTGTGCCATGCATTTTGATGATTTTGGACTTACCTACATGCTTGAACACCCAGTTCAGTCGACCTTGATGGTGGCTTCATTTAACATTCTAATTATATCCAACATTGTTGTACTTGATAATGGCTTAAGATCAAAGTCATAAAAGTAATATAAAATGAAGAAATATGTACAGTCAAATGGTGAAAATATCATTCAAACTTTATTACCTGATTGTAGCCCTGAAATATGATGAGATTACCATAGATGTTACTCTTCGAAGTCTTAAGACGTATCCTCTCATCCTATCCCTTCTTGTTGCCAGTATTTTCCACACATTCCTCTTCTCACTGATTCTGTGTAGCACCTGTCATTTCTTATCTGATATCACTCCACCTAATTTCAAATGGTGTCCTACAAAAAGAAAAGAAAGCTGAGGGGGAGGAGACTCTGAGAGTAAATGTGCAGTAGTAGGCCAGAAAAAGAACATTATATTCTCATATTTAACTATTGCAGATGTCTTCTTTACCTTTTCCCTCTCAGATTCAATTTTGTAAATTGGGGATCCTATACTGTCCTGGTATTAAGCATGCTGTGGAAAGTTTATGCATAATTTCTTCAAATTATATTCATTGGGTTTCACATATATCTTAAGGTCTCTGGGATTTGTGTTTATTAACATGTTGAGTCTTGTACATTATTTTCACTTTCAAAACCAAATTGAATTTGAAACATTTTCTGTGAAATGTATGATGAGCTGACCTTGCTACATTTTCTACAGTTATAGCAGTATACTAATGTGTATTTGTAATTCAATAGAAAGATAAATGTTGAATAGTAATAAGTAGGAACTAATATGCCAATAAGAAATTTTTTGCAAATCAATAGATATTGTTTAATTTATATTTATTATGTACTAGAATTATCACATTTTCATTGCTATTCCCTAACTGGAGTGCAGTTACATTTACTCTTATTCACAAAACTTGTCAGTTTTACCTTTCAGTTGTGGGTCACAAGTCATAATATCACTAACGCATAGGAGGTCACGTCATTTATCTTGTATCAGAACAAAAACTCATTAACTTCACATGCAAGAGAAAATGCTGAAGCACTGCACTGTTAGGTATCAAATTAAGTTCTGTAACCCACTGTGTGTGAGAAGAGTACAGTTCTAAAAATTGCTACAGGTACAGTTTTACAAATTACTTCATACATAGTGGAGGAAACAGAAAGTCATGATACACTGCTGAAAGCCAAGAAAATTTTATTGCCTGCAAAATAAGTACTGCAGTAAATACCACAGATAGAATGAATTCTGGAAGTGTATTCATAAATATGACTGTTGTTTGCCAATATTCAGCTGGGTAAACTGCAGTGAAATGACCACTTTTTAAAAATATATTAAACTCCCAATTTTCAGTGAATTATCATGCATTAGCTAGAAATCAAAGACTTACTTCAACAGCTTAGGCTTATTTTCAAGCAGCCATTGGAAGAAGAGTGCTGAGGAGATCTTACATAATTGTATGAGGATGTAGATCAATGTTCTAAGACCTCCTCAAGACCCTTAACCATTTGGTGCACATTAATTTGCAATTTCCATGTAGTTAAATGCACTTACTTGTGATTAGTCATATCTGGCACCAAAATTGGTCATGTTGATTAACAGATAGGTACGATAATCTTCATATTTTGAACTTCATTGTGGAAGAACCATTGCTCCATATTAAACTGCTGGATTATAGTTCTTAAGTGGCAGGCAACTGTTTTTCCTTTCACCGTAAGACTTTTTTGTGTAGTTTAGATGATTCAGATGCAGTTGTATTCTCAATGTGAGAACATCTATCAAATCAAAATTTCATCAAGAATGACATTAAAGTCACATGTCATAGGATAATGCACTGTTCACTGTTCTTATTTAATTCCTAGTTCTTTGAACTAAGCAGAATTTTTTTTTCCTTCTTTATATTCTATTGGGAACCACTGTACCACCTGATATGTGGCTTTTTGCTCTTTGATGCAAATGCATTATTAGAACCAATGTTTCACTACCTTGCTTTCACTATTCAGGAAGGCACATAACCCCTCAGCATTTCTTATAGTTATTCCATTATTTTTCTCTGATAATTTGAAATAGAACAAGTAAGAAGTAAATATGATATTTCAGATAATTTTCAGTGCACTAGTTTTACAGTTTTATTAAACTTGTAGGGATAGAAGAAGAGGGTTTTAAAAATGGATTGTGAAGATTGAAAGATTTTAGTAGCTAGGATTCAGAAGTAGCTGGTTACTGTATGTTCAATCTTTGTAAAAGTTATCTCTTTCTTAATTTTTAAAGGAAGCAATCCACGTAAGTGGTATCCTAATGATGGCGGCTGGCAGCTACATGTGATAAGTACGGCATCTGAATGGGTTGTTGCAGTGGCCTTCTGTATATATATCTTGTCATTCGCAAGAGAATTCCGTAACATTAGCCTAGAATCAAGGGTAAGTTTAATTCCTATAGTATTCTTGCTTAAAACGTAGAGAAATGTGTAACTTTATGTCCAAAACAAGAATTTTGAATGTCCTACAATTTGATTGTCCCATTCCATGTTATTTTACAGCAGTATAAGTTGTTTGTAAATGTTATTTATAAAATAATGCAGCTAACATCATGAACAAACACACAGTTATAATCATGGCCCTTCAAGAAATTGGGAGCTGTCATCAAGTCCCTATGGAATGACAAGGATACTGTCTATAAATTAATACCGGGAAAGCAGGTCACGAAAACTTGCCAATAATTTCGTAATGGATTTCTAATAAATCTCAAAATTATTGACTGAATAATAGAAACACTAAGGGACAGGGAAGAAACACAAAAATTCTGGGATCACCTAGACAAAACCTTAATCAGCATTCCTCTATCAAATATTTTAATTCTACCTGGTAATTTCTATGCACGAACTGGGACAAGATGAAAAATTCCAAGATATCATTGGAAAATGGCGAGTTCATAAAGAACCAACGAAAACATCCAACGAATGATTGAAATTTGCAGGAACCACAAACTTATCTCAGAATCAACATACTTTAATGGGGAACCTCAGTAATTAAAAACTTGCAAACATCCCTACTTCATAAAAGGAAAACTGCAACTAGACCATGTCTGCATGGATAAATTTCTTCATTGTGAACTCCTTTAGTGTGAAAGTCCTATGGCCAATAGATACATAGTCTAACCACTACACTGTAAAGATCAAAATAAAATTAACCAGTACAGTAAAGATGAAACCTACAAATAAAAATAAGAGAAATTTCAACCAAATCAAATTAATAAAAAAAAAAGAAAGATTACTACAGGAAATCATAAATCTCAATAATAAACATGATTGGTGGAATGAAGATTTCAGCCAATTCAAAACTTCAATAAACCATCAAGCCCAAGAGACCAGAACTCCATCTATAACATCATCACACAAACAAAATGTAAGTATCATGAAAAGACCCTAGAAATAATGGAAGAAACTGTCAAGAAAAAGCAGCCGTGAGATTACTATAAAACTTTTGGCAGATGTCTTAAAAAATATGAACCCGCGACATTACATGTGAACTGATAAATCATAAAAATAAAAGAACATACAACCAAGAAAATGCAGAGATCCTCCCAGAGACATTCAACAAATTATTAAATTGTGATGACCCACTGGAAACAATAAAAGTAAATATGGACACATCCATTTTAACAACCCCTGATCCTAATCATCGTCGAGGTAGAACTTGCAATCAGTGAACTAAAAAGTTACAAGACATGCAGCAAAGATCTAATCTGAGCAGAAATAATGAAAAGGGTGGGAAATACCTGTAATCATAAATTTCTGCCAACTTTTAGTCGAAATGTGAATCACAGAAAAAATTGCACAGTAGTGATCCACAGGAATAATACATGCATTATTTGAAAAAGGAGATGAAACCAACTCAGATAATTACAGAGGGGCAACCCTTCTAAACTGCAAATACAAAATGTTTTCTTCTATAACATAAACAAGATCAAAAACACTATGTAACTAAAACATGGGGAAGACCAAGGAGGACTTTACCCATACAGGAGCTGCCCAGATCAAATTCTCAGCCAGAACTAATAATAGAATATTACACGTACAGGATTAAACAGCTGTTCAATTCATTCATAGACACCAAAAAAGCATATGATAAATATCAATAGATCTACACTTTTCAAAATCCTCGGGTCATGTGGTATTCATCAACCAACATTAATCAACACAAATTGCAAGATAAAGTTCAGGGAAGAAATTTCAAAAGCATTCACAGTAAAACCAGTCATAGGCAAGATGAGGGATTAGCATCACTGATTTTCAATGGAGCCCTGGATTACATCAGAGAAGACTTGGCAAAAGGAAAACCGACCTAAAATCAAAATTGTAGCAAAACTCTTAACAGGGAAAAACTGCCTGGGGGTTGTGGATTATTTAGCTCTCTTAGCTCCTGAAATAGACAAATTTTGTGCCCAGATAACCAATCTCCAAAAAAGAAATCATGTTAAAAATAGGATTTCAAGTACTGCTATCCTCCGAAAAAAAAAAACCATCTGTAAGTAAAGTTTTCATATACAATCAAAAAATTATCATAGTTCTGTAGTTTAAATATCTTGGAGAAATCCTTGAACATGGTGTAATTGAGAAAGAAACTTGGATAAATAGAACCAACAACATGAAAAAGTCTCAATTTCTAACCTTGTTGATGTATACAATATTATGAAAAGGATAGTTGCTACTCACCATATGGCAGTGTTGCTGATTTGTAGATAGGCACAAGAAGAAGACTGTCAGCATGTGAGCTTCCAGTCAACAAAGCCTTCATGGTCACGTGAGAGTGAGTTGCATTTCCGTGTGTGTGCTCATGTGTGTGTGTGTCGTCTATTTTCGACGAAGGCCTTGTTGACTGTAAGCATACTTTCTGACAGTCTTTTCGTTGCGCCTATCTGTGACTCAGCATCTCTGCTATATGTTGAGTAGCGACTGTCCTTCTTATAATATTGTCACATTCCATCCTGGATATTCCCTTGTTGATGTATAAAAAGAAATACTTGTCAATAGACACTAACGTCCAACTTTAACCCTCATGGAAGCCACTTACGCTTGCAGAACTGTATTCCAAATTAAAAATGAATAAAGAATCATCAGAACTTGCATAAATAAAAAAATATCAGGACAAAGGAGTCTGAAGAATCCTCCCCAAAGAAACTGTCTATCAAGAAAGTCACCCAATTGCCAATATAATGAAGAAGAAAAGAAATTCAGCAAGATCTTGAAGCAGCTGGACTCCAGATAACACATCCAGAAAATAAAGATCAAATTAATATTCAGTAGAAATGACATGTAAAAGGGCTACAGAGATTTTAGATTAATTGAAAAAATTATGATTGGAAAGAGTGAAATGGTATAGGGTGGATCGCATGAACCAAACAGAACAACCTTCAAAGAAAAATTGAACGTAGAATGACTCAGTTGATCCATTTGGCCAACAAATTTTATAATAATACAGCTGATAAGCCCAATTGCAACTTATGCAACACTAGACATAATATAATTTACCTGCAATCTTAACCACATATTGAATAAAACATTCTTAGCTTTCGAGCCATGTCAACTGCTTAAAATGCTACAAGCTTTCCACCAGGCACACTCTGGCCATTGTCCTTTGGAATGACTGCTGATGGGCTATTCAAAAGCTCATGGCATTTTAACAACTCAACATGACTGGAAACCCGAGAAAGTTTTATTCAGTGTTGGGACTGCTAGATTCTGCATTCTTACAATAATCACTTATTGATGGTACACTATGCTTTACATATTCAGAATTTGAATTTCTTTAATGTCAGTCTTTCTGGATGTTGCAATTTTCATAATCATTTATTTATACCACTGAGAACTCGTAGAAACCTGAACAGTGGCTGTCTCACGTAATGGGGTGAGCCAATCATTTGTTCATTTTCTCTGCCTGTTGGTGTGGTTAAATCATTGACTGCTATTATGCAGAATTTCTTTGTTGATGAGTAAACTCAAATGTTTGCTTTGTCCATTGTGGTATTAATCTTGCTTGTATGCAGTAGTGCTAGCTGCTGAGATACAGGTTAAGTCCTGCAGAATGAGTCAGTATTATAGTGTATAGCCGAATGTACTCTTAACATCATACAAATAAATAATCATTTTGGATAATAGTGACAGATCAGCTGTTTTGTAGTGAGTTACAGTAAGAACCTGCTGCAGGCAATTAAAATGATAGCATGTTAAGTAGTATTAAGGGAAATGATTCTCTTCACAAAGATTTAAAATAACTTACTTTGGTTCAGAAAGGTGTCCACTATTCAGCAATACACATTTTCAATAACATGCCAGCATCCTAAAAAGCTTAACTAATAATAAAGTTCAGTTTGAGAAGAGTCTAAAGGATTTTATTTGTGGCCAACCCCTCCTACTGATTGATGAATTTATTAGCATAACTGATTGATGTGTGTATGTTGTTATTAATATCACATAATGTGAATATTGTGTACAGTCTGACTTCTGTACAAATTAATTTTGTGCAGTAATGTGATCATTGTAAATAAGTGCTGTAATTTTATTTTATTATTTATTTGTTTGTTTGTTTATTTTTTAATGATGTGTGGCTACAATAGCCTAAGAATTACAATATGTACCTAAGTGTATTGAACATTTAACATTTGGTGCCAAGTATTACATACTTTTAAGTGTAAATATGCTTAAGCTTTCTTTTTTTTCTTTTCTTTTTTGCCCCCTGATTCTACATCCATAAGGGTAATTTCTTTTGGGATCAGTGGAAGGTATATCAGCATATCTGTTTTTATTTTGTAAATATTTATTGTGTATTCTTGTTTTCTGACATGTTCCACATCCCAGAGGATCTCATCACTATGGATCAATTGGAATGAAAAGTATATCTAATGTAATCTCTAATCTGTGATGAATAATGTGGAAAGGAAATAGACAAATTTTTCAGCTTGCACTGGCATTACATAATTGATTCATATTTTGCAGATCTGGATTGAGTTCAATTGTTTGTGACAGATGAAAATTTGTATTGGACCAGGACTCAAAACCCACGTTTCCCACTTACGCTGAGCAGTCACATTGACAACTTTGGCTATCCAAGCGTGCCTCCAGGCTTGACCCAAACTTCCACATGTCAAGAAGTCCACAACCCGTATACTCATACATTTCATGATTCCTGCAGAGGGAAAGACAAATACAGTAGAGTCCCGTTAATCCGAACTAACTGGGACCAGACCTTGTTCGGATTACCGATTTGTTCAGATTAGCCAGAATTACAGTGATGAGTTTCTAGAATGAAGTATAGCAAACAGATAAGTAGGTACACCATGTTAACAACTGGGAACAAGTGTGGGAACAATGGCTCACTCTCACTCCCTGCCCTTGTTGTTGGGCATTGTTGAGACCTTTGTAGTGTCTGGGTCAGTGTATTGCCAGTTGGCTCACATAGCACTTGGTCATGTTAGTTATCGATCGCTGGCATGCGTAACAGTTGTATTGTATTTGTTCAGGTGTAATGGTGCACATATTTTCGTCATGAGTAAACAGAAACATACAACGTTAACTCTCAAAGAGAAACTGAATGCTTTGAAGCAGATAGAGAATTGTGAGAATGTATCTAAACTGGCAACAGAACTGGGTATTGGTAAAGCAACCATTTGTGATTGGAAGAAGAACTGAGTGAAGCATGAACAGTCCTGTGCAACATCTTCGGGAAAAACTCTCAAAATTCGGCAGACTTTGAAACGGTCCCAGTACAATAAAGTGGATGAAGCTCTTTTCCTTTGGTTTATGCAGGAAAGAGAAAGGGGAGCTCCTTTGAGTGGAGCACTGGTTCAGGAGCATCTGAACAAGTTAATGAATGGTGATGAGTCTTTTAATGTGAGTATGGGTTGGTTGGACAGATTCAAAACACTTTATGGAATCCATCAGCTAACAATTACTGGAGAGGAGCTTTCTTCTGAAGGTGATGCAGTGAAGAATATTTGGGTGAGTTTGAAGATAATGATAAGAGAGAGAAAGTATCTTCCCCAACAAATTTATAATGCTGACAAGACTGGCCTTAATTTTAGAGCATTGCCAACAAAAAGCCTGGCATCAAAAGCAAAAGACCGTGCTCCTGGTTTTAAAATGTGCAAAGATTGTGTGACTTTATTAGTGTGCAGCAATGCTGCTGGTAATCACAAGCTACCTTTAATGCTGATCAGCAAATCTGCTAGGCCCAGAGGTTTTAAAAACTGCAACATGAAGTCCCTGCCCGTATATTATAGCAACCAGAAAAAAAGCATACATGGATGGTAAGCTGTTCAAAGAATGGTTTCATGGCCAGTTTGTTCCCTCTGACAGTTTTCTAAGGAAAATCATTTGTCTCCCCATGCAATCCTTTTGACTGATAACTCGCCATCTCACCCCAGCACTGAGGAATTAGTGATGGAGAAATTGTGGCAAAGTTTTTGCCGCCAAATGTTACACCACTTCTACAGCCGATGGACCTGGCATACTGCAAACATTAAAACTGATTTACAGAAAACAGTTTTTAAGAATGCTGATTCAAGATGGTAGCATTCCTTTAGTGGACAAAATAAAAAAGACCAGTGTGAGGGATGTTGTTTATTGGGCCGCTGAGGCATGGCAGAATATTTCAGAAAGTACTCTGTGAAAATCATGGAGAAAACTGTGGACATCTCTTGAATTTCAGGACAACCTAGTTAAAAATGAAGAGGAAAATCTACTACAAATGATACAGACAATACCTGGATGTGAAGAAGCTAGTGAAGGATGGCAGCAGATGGGGCATGTGTGGAGAACCTTACTGACGCTGATTAAGTTGCTGCTGTGACTCAAGACCAGGAAGAAATGGACTGCTGTGACGGAAGTGACAATGAGCCTGAAAGTGACAAAGGAGAGCTGGTGCCACACAGTGACGCAGCAGAAGCCCTTGAACTCGCACTATGTTATTTGGAGCAAAAACCCACTGTTACACCTGCTGATTTGATGTTTATGAGATGATGACACAACTATTCGTCATATAACAGACTGTCTTCATTACGCCGAAAAAAGTAGGGATAAAATGTCCACTGTATTTTAGTAAGATTGACAGCTTTTCTTTCATTGTTAGGCATTGTTTAAACATAATGTTATCTTGCCAATTTTTCTAATACTGTACTGTGTAAATTAAAATAGTGTGTATGTACAGCAGTTTACCGCACAGTTTTCCATACATAGACTAACATTTTTCATGTTCGGATTACCGGGGTTCGGATTAGCGGGACTCTGCTGTACTGTATTGTAATTTTAGTCCATCGAGGCATGGGTACATCATTGATGATTACATCATCTTTGTTTATAAATTGTATGTGCGGGAATCATGAAATGTGCAAACATAAAGGTTGTGAACTCCGGGACGTAAGGAAGTTTGAGTCAGTCCTGGAGGTGTGCTAGAATAGCTGAAATTGTTAAGGTGACTGCTCATGATAAGCAGGAAATCTGAGTTTGAGTCCCAGTCCAACATAAATTTTCATCTGTCTCAAACAGCTGATGTCAATCTGGATTCACAAAATGTGAATCAATTTCATAATACTTACCACAGCTCTAATCGTCAGAACAGTGACTGTTCCTTCAAATGTGCATGCATTTCTGAAGGACATTGTGATGTGAAGGTACAGATACTTTATAAAGACAGACATTGTAACTAGCAATTATGTTTCCACACACATGGCATTGCTTGCAGAAGTCCATGTTACAGTGGGTTGAAGAATCTGAGAAGTCAAAAAAAAAGTTCCACACAGTAGATGTGTTCAGTCTACTCGAAAAGGTTTCATTAATGTTCAGTAGTTTTAAATGGCATGTACATAATTCATTGATGCCAAAGAAATGAATTCCTCAATGAGAATACAATGACCTTTTTGCTTCCAAATGGATACATTTTCCAATCTGCTTTTGTTTCTAACCAGGCAGCATGTCTCTACTGGGTTTGATACCTGGTACTGCTCAGTATTTTTTTCTTTTCTTGGGTGGAAAGTCTGCATTAGGGTGCAGTCCATCCTGTAAGGCCAGTTGGAGAGGTACTTGAATGAACAGTAGTGGCTGCAAGGTTCAGAAAGCTGACAACAGCTCTGTCGACATTATACTAACCATGTGCTCCTCCATATTGCATCCAGTGATGCTGTAAGGCAAAGGGTGGTACAACAGACAGTCAGGATTTCATGGTCCTCATGACTAGTTAATTTTAGGTAGATAAGTACATTTTATATGACAACAAAAGAAGAGATAAGAGACGCCTGAAGACAAGGAGGGAAGATATTATTATCTTGTTACACCCTTCGAAAAGAGTCAGAGGGTGGTTGGTAACATACTGGAGCAAGCACACAGTGGGAGAACAACCTTCCATTGGTACTATACTTTCCTTCTTGATTGAATGCAGCAGTGCTGCTGAGACTATATTATCATACTGTATTTTTTTCATTTCAAGATGATAGTCAATATTTCCTACATATTTGAGTATTCTCATAATAGAGCACTTACCTTCAGTGACTGAACTATCAGTCACATGTTACAACTAACAAAAAAAGAAATTGAATTGAGAAGTACAACCAAACACAATGGCAGAGTGATTAAGACACTGCCTGTAAATTTGACGGCACAAAATCTAGCTTGTGGAAATCACAGCTAGAGTTAGTCAGGTGCAGCACTGAAGTGCATGAAATTCAATGTGCCATATTTTACTGTTTAACTTGGGAACATGCAGACAAGGAAATATTAGTTCAAAAATTACAGGAAACTGATCATGTCAGTATTCCATTTCTGTTCGAAGAAGGCACAAAATCTTTTGTGCAAATATAATATGCTGCTGTTATCTATAGATATAGTGCATGTTAACTGGAAAGGTGTAAGTTCATAAATGGACACGGCAGATGAATAAAAAGCATGCATACTTATGTTTAAAGTGTCTCTTGTTCAAATCAGTGTAATTATTATTATTATTATTATTATTATTATTATTATTATTCCATTGTACACTACTTTGAAGTATGTTAAATCAGTTAATTTTTAATGTTCTGTGCCTTTTATTAGCCCAGTATTGTTTCATTCTTTCTGATCTTGTTTCCCTTTCTTCTTCATAGATTTGAATTGTGTGTTTGGTTTTCATTTTGGCTTGAAACCTCTCTCTCTCTCTCTCTCTCTCTCTCTCTCTCTCTCTCTCTCTCTCTCTCTATGATCTGGAGTTCTTTTAAGTCCTTCTCCATTTCCTTAAACCAGTCTGGCTGCTTAGCTGAGTGGTTACATGTTTGCCTACCATGCAGTGGGACCAGGTTTGATTCCCGGCTGGGTTGGAGATTTTCTCTGCTTGTGGACTGGGTGTTGAGTTGTCCTCCTCATCACCGACATGCAAGTCAGCCAATGTGGTGTCGCCTGAAATAAGACTAGCAACCCGGCGGCTGAACTTCTCTGAATGGGGCCTCTCAGCCAACAATGCCACATGATCATTTCATTTCCTTACGCTGATTTGGTTGGTTTTTTTGTTGCAGAAGTAGTCAACAACCTTTTTTTGTTAATCTGTTTGGGTTCGTTCTGAGGCTGTCTGTAAAAATTGGTTCTTCTTTTCCTTATTATGTCTGAGAGTTTTTCAGTAGCTTTGTAAAGGGTTTCATTTCTTATGTGAATTAGGTTGTTGTTGTGGACTCTGAGACCAAGGATTTTTCTTAATATCTTCCTTTCTTTGATCTCCAGCCTTTCAACCAGACCATGGTTGGTGATGAACAATGTTTTGGTTGCCTACAGGGCTTCTGGTTTGATAACTGCATGGTAATGTCTTACTTTTGCATTCCACGAGAGGAACGTTTTGTTATGTGTGTTTTTGGTGAGTTGGAAAGCCAGTTCAACTTTACTTCCTCTAGATTCCATTGCCTTTTTCTCGAGGGCATTCCAACTTATCCATTCTCCAACATATTTGTATTCTTTGACTATCTCTCTTTTTTTGTTCTCCCACTTTAAAACATTTTGGTTGGTTTTTTATGTTTGTCATTATCTTAGACTTTCCAAAGAAGATTTTGAGATTTATTTATTTATTTATATTCAGCTTGTTTTTGTAGTTCAATGGCCCGTTCTTTGGCCTCTTTCCAGGTCTCGGCTAATAGGGCCATATCATCTGCAAAGGCTATACAATTTAATTTGATGCCTTTGTTTTTTATTTCTAGTCAAATTCCATTATGAATCTTCATGTTCCACACTCTGACTACTTTTTCTTTGGAGCAATTAAGTAGTAATGGGAAGAGTTCCTCTCCTTGCCGTATTCCAGTTTTTATCTCGAAAGGGTCAGAGAATTGTCCCATGAATTTGACTTTATAGTATCTGTTCATAATGGTTTGTCTGATTAGATTTGTGATTTTGTTGTCTATGTTTAATTCTTTTAGTATGGTGATGCTTTCTGAAAGTCCATGAAAGTGATAATGTATGATTTAACTCTTGGTTTTTCATAGACCATGAGGTTTTTGAGGTTTAGGGTTTGGTATTTTCTAAGTTGATGATCTAATAGGTGTTCTGCCCTGTTTAGTAGGACTTGTATGTTACATCTGGGAGTGAAATACTTCTGTAGTTGTTGCAGTTGTTTTGAATGCTTCCTCATGGAGTGAGTGGATAAGAGCCATCTACCATTCATCTGGGATTTTTTCATTTGTCGAGATTTCTTCAAAGATGTTTTGGAGAGAGTCTATAGCATTTTTGTTGATATCTTTCCAAAGTTCAGCTGTGATTTGGTTTTCTCTCGAGGCTTTATAGTTTTTGAAAATTGAAATGACTATCTTAAAGTCCATTTTTTCTATGGGTTCTTCACATTTGAGAAGGTTTCTGAAATAGTCTACCAATATTTTGCAGTTACCTCTTTTTGTTCAAAAGTCTTATAAAATTTCCTTGTGTTGATTCAAAGTTGGTAATGGAGTCTGAAAAATTTTTGTCTATTATGAAGCTAGTTCCAAGATGCAGGGTGTTTTTCATATTTTTTTGCCTACTTTTCCTTTGTGTACTTTGAAGGGTCCAGAATCAAAATGGTTTTCGTCCATGAATCTAGTTTCTTGTAAGGCTGCTATGAGAATTTTGTGGTTCTTGAGGATGTCTGTTAGAGGTCTTAATTTTCCAGTTTTTAGAAGAAAATTTACATTGAAAGTAGCTATGTAACTTGATTTTCTGTATTTCATCTTGCGTGAAGTTCCAGGATGCTCCAACTCGTCTCTGTGGAATGCTGCAGACTGACCCAGAATCCAATTGTCTGCTTGTTCACTTTGGTGCAGTTGGTTGTCCACGTGGAATTTGTTTCACAACACACTCTTTCACGACTGATAATACTGTGTTTGGGGTGGCTCTTATTGTTAGAACCAGTGGTTTATAACCACGGTTGTTAGCCTTGGAGGTTTTTCTCAGCTGCTCCTAACGTGGGGAACAGATGCTGACCAAAGGCTGCCCAGTCTGGTGACACCCGCCTTTGGAATTTAATTCCTGTGTTGGTCCATGGGCGGTAGTTTATTTACCACCTACCCTGCATATCTGCAGAGTCTTCCCTATCTGCCACCTGGGGTCACACCCAATAGGGTAAGAGAAATCCCCATTATTATTATTAATTATTGTTATTATTATTATTGTATAATTCTTTCTTCCCATAAGAGATGCATTCTTTTGGTTCAACAATTTGTTGTTCAAGAAGCCCTACAGTGTATTATGTGAAACACATTTTGAAGATATGCAGCTAATTTCCCACAGAAAACTCAACAGACTTTTGGCTATAAATCAGTGAGAGTCACTTCTGCTGGATAATGACCTCCCTGGAGTCAAAAACTTAAAATTCACTACTTCTGTTTGACATAGTATGTGAGAGTTATTCACACAGTTTCATGATATTACACTGTAACAGACAGACAGTCAGTTGCAACGAGTTGGTCTGCAAGTGCACTATACGTTCTACAATAGCCAATGACAGAAAATGAGCAAGGTCAAATACCTACACCATATCACCTTCAGATGAGTCGCATATTCATGCACCATGCCTAATCATCAACAGGCTAGTTCTGACTGCATCATTGCTCTAGTGAAATAAGGGAATTTTATGATATCAGAGACCAGGGCACACAATGTGGCATTCCTGAACACAATGCATGACACTGAATTAAACATTATTGATGCACTGGGAATCCAGTAGGCATGTGGTAACTGGATTTTGATGTGTAACAACACCTGTCCAGCATAATGAACCTGTCAATATGTCATGGAAAAATCCTTTTCCAAAGACAGAGCAGTTTAAATGTATTACTGCATTTTCCAAGTAAGTGGCTATGTTTTTATTTATGGATTCTTCCGTCGCATCTTGATAGAACAATTCCATATTGAGGGTTGAATAACACTTATGCGGTTTTTTGTTCTACTGATTTTTATTTGTATGAACTAGTTTTCGACTTATTAGGCCATCGTCAGATAACTATTGGCTGTTATTTACAACACAAGCTCCTTGTAAACAATAGCCAGTAGTTATCTGAAGATGGCTTAATAAACCGAAAACTAGTTCACACAAATAAAAATCAGTAGAACAAAAAACCATGTAAGTGGTATTCAACCCTCAATAAGTGGATATGGTTCAGCCCTGGCTTTGAGAGGCTTGACTACTTGGCAAATGTACAGCCATCAAGGAGAGGCTCCATGGTGATCATGGACTCTACCATTTAACATTTGTCGAGGACAGTGTCAGTTCAGACTGATGTAATGTGATATTTTGTGATGAATCAGTGTTTGTTCTCACAATTGATGGTGCAGTATGATTATACAGGCAGGTAGGTGCATGTTCCGACCCCAAATACATCCGTGAGTCATCTCACAGTGGCCATGTGTCTGGCTGTGCGGGGCTGGATGCATTTCTGTGGCCTCAAAATACTTCACAGGAACTTCAACATTGCAGCACGTCAGCAATCGTTGGTTGGTATATTAAAAAACTAAAAACCCGCCTCGATTGCGAAAAAAGAACCTAGTGTTAAGTGTTAACTCAGGTTTCAGCATAGATAATGACACCTTCTTCAGTACAACAATAAAACCCACAAGTGCCTAAGAAGACCTTTGTCAATGATTAAAAGAACACCATAGCTATACATTTATAAATGAAAAGGAAAGGAAAACGCAACGAGTACATATGTAGAAACTCAAAACCACTACTTAACTTACTGGTGTACGCTCCACCTCACACCAGCCTATGTTCGACAGGCCATGACCCGCCATAAACTGCAGCTACAAACGGTCGCTCACTTACAAGCCTGAACCGCTATGTATGCACATGCGCAAGACCAGGGAAGTTACTTGAACGCGCATGCGCATACGAATCCGAGAAAGTTTATCCATGGGTCAGGGCTAAATAGCCCATATATTCCCAACCGTGGATCAACGTATATCAAAAAATGAAATAGGTAGAACAAGAGACAAGCTAAATAGGAGATGAAACCTAAAAATAACCGCACACGGTTGCTTATGCTAGTAAAGAAACTTATATATGAAGCTACCTATGACAACAGGAGGAACTCTTAAAAACTATACCTAAAGGCAGTAGTTAGCCTGGGGGGAGGGGAGAGGGGGCTGAGGGGACGTAATCTAAAGACGTCGTGATAATAAAGATGTAGGGATAAAACATGAGGTGTTCAACAGGCTAAGATCACCTTCATCGTAAAAGGAAAATGAGGATAAAAGGAACGAAGATGAACAGCTTGACCAACCACACTCGTCAATCAGCACGCGCATGTGATAATCCCCAGATCATCAGATTTGCAAGTATGAAGAACAAAGTAAAGGCGCGAAACCTTCAAAAAATTTTCTATTTCGCGCCTTTACTTTGTTCTTCATACTTGCAAATCTGATGATCTGGGGATTATCACATGCGCGTGCTGATTGACGAGCACGGTTGGTCAAGCTGTTCATCTTCTTTCTTTTTATCCTCATTTTCCTTTTACGATGAAGGTGATTTTAGCCCGATGAACACCTCACATTTTATCCCTATATCTTTATTACCGCGACGTCTTTAGATTACGTCCCCTCTGCGCCACACGCTGTCCATTTTGGGGGTCATAAATACCTTAATAAGAACCATGGACCATTTATTAGATTAACTTCATGGTTGTTAAAAATTGAATAAATTAACCAAATAACCACAAAAAGTTGCACTAAGCCAGATAAGAGCAAAACCTTGTCACCAGGCCATTGTCTACTTGACCGGCGACTATGCCATTGAACTACAAATGCATTACGCTGCAGCTACCAGCATTTAAATACTTCCCACAGCTCATCTCCACATCATGGAATGAAGTGCCTTTACTGCATCTGTAATGCTGTGAATGATGCGATGCAGTTTTCTTGCATGTTTTTAGATGGTGTGTCCTGATGCTAAGTGTGAAAAAGGTGTCAATCCTTCTACTACATCCATATTTACTTCTACTACACCTATATTTACAAGTTTTCTGTACGTTTATTAGCAAATCTATATACCC
Organism: Schistocerca americana; assembly: GCF_021461395.2. Taxonomy (NCBI): domain Eukaryota; kingdom Metazoa; phylum Arthropoda; class Insecta; order Orthoptera; family Acrididae; genus Schistocerca; species Schistocerca americana. The sequence continues at coordinate 341,006,160 of NC_060130.1, forward strand.
CACAATGTGATTGGTTCATGTGAAACATGGTGGGTACTTAAAATTTCACTGGTGGCAGTTTTTTGTGGTGTCAAGTGTTCATTTGTGATAAGTGGGGTCAAATCCTCTATTGATGATCCTGATTTATGGTTTCCTTAAATCATTTCAGATAAATGCCAAAATGGTTCCCCCAACAAAATCACAATTCTTGGCCAACGAAACACTCCAATTAATCTTAAGGATGCCTTCTTTTGATGAGAAAAACAAGCACAGACTTGTATTAGGCATGAGTTGCTGATGACAGAAGCAGAAAAGAAGAAATTCATGAAATGTTCCCCCACCACTGCCCCCTCTTCCCCCACCCCAATACCACCAGTTTCTTCTGGGGTAGAACGGTGACGTTGTTACATGTTTCATGTTTGACCTGGGAAAATCTTGAAAACCAGTAGGATTATGTAAATGGCTATGCTGATATGCTACACACAATATGTGAATCCCTGATTGTTAGTAAAAAGAATGTTTGTAGGCCATAATGAATAGTGTACACTGAAATAACTTGTTATTATATCTGTATTTTTCTTTTAGTCACTAAAAAAGGTGAGTAATAAAAAATATAACATCTTCAGTTTTCTGTGAGTATAATAAGAAACTTTTTCTCTTTTTTTCCAGGTATATTTGAATGTGGAAAGTGGAGGCTTTAGCGTAGTAGACAGTGAGTGTTCACCAGTTCTTCCACATGCTGCTGTTCCTGAAGGTGTTGTTATTGTGCGACAAGGTGGAAACAGTATTATCACTTGATTAGAGATACATGCAAGATGCAATTCTTCAGGTTCACATGCCAGTACTGTTTGGTGTGATGAATCTGGAAGTCAGCATTCTGTTGTGATTATTGCGTCTAGCCAAACAAATTGTGATTCTGTCCAACGAGAGAATGAAGTGTTAGAATTTAATCACCAAAATATACATTTCTCTGAAGATGATGTGTGTGAACATGTGAACAGTGAATCTCAAGAAAACTTTCAGGTCTCTGAAACCAGCAATGAGTGTGCACAGCACTCAGTTGTGATATTCTCATCATCATCTCCAAGATCTCGTTGCAGTGATATTCCCGAAAACAATCCAGTTCTTTCCTCCGAGACTGAAGATGATGGAGAGTTAGTTCCTAGCAAGTTGCTGTCACTTTCTCTCTCCCTATTGGTGGCTGCATTCTTCCAAGCCATTCGCTGCCTTCAGGAACTAATAGAAGACACATTTAGAACACTACACTGTGATTTAGATGTAGAGTAAGTTCATAAAGCCTTACACCTGAAATTATTTTTTAAAATTTCAGATTTAACAGTTTTAATCAATAAAAACTAAATTCAGGAAAGAGAGAACACCTGCAAATATTAAGTATGGTATTTTTACAACGAATAGTCTCTATAATCAATTACACGCTTAATGTAGGCCTATGTAGGCTTTGTTTTGTACTACTGTTTGTGAATTTTACATGACATTATAAACTTTTATATAAGACTCTTAAGAAAATATATATAACACATTGGAGAAATGCCCTTTTGCAAGTCCAAGACATTAAAAACCTTATAACGGTGCTTACATTTGCTTAAAGAGGTGATTGAGACTGAAGAGATTTTTTTTTTTCTTTTTTTTAATCTAGGTGAAAGTAATGTAAAATTTTGATATGGAAGAGCCTGGTACACTGTTATTAACTTTCCACTGCATTCATTTGTGCAGCCTCCCTATCCTAATTTCAGTCCAATTTCTTCATTATTTCATACAACTTATTGAGTTGTATCAGAGTAATTATTTCTTTTAGGCAATCTGCCTAAAGATTAAACGAAAATTTAGAGTTGATGACAATCTGAGATGTAACTTTGATTTGAAGAAACTTTTTCCAGTATTATCTTTTCATTGATTTTCGTTTGTTTATCTTAGAAATTTCTCATAGAAAATCCTGTATTTTTTCCCAGTATTATATTCTGAATTATTAAATGTTATGTTATTTTAGAGAAATCCCATTAGAGCTATTCATTGAAATCTGAATACACTACTTAAAATGGCTCTGTATGCATAAGACAAGATTGTAACACATGAAACAAAAGATAAATTGTAATATTGTGTTCAAATAAACAATTGAACTTAATTTATAATAAAATATTGTGTCATTGGTTATGAGCCAGATAATAACTGGTGTATGGAAATTAGTTTGTGTTTATGAAATATTTATTACCTTCAGAGTATGTGCTAACATTGGTTGAAAGTGCACCTGAATCCATCATATTTATCTTGTTAGAAAGTTGCAGAGGAATGTCGTAGTGATGCATGTGCTACATTAGACAGGGTGTTTCGATAATACTTTTACAAACTTTACGGGCAGGTTCCTTACACCAAAACAACAAAATTCCTAGTAAATGTAGTCTCTAAAATGCATTCCATAGGAACTTTGTGGACTTGTTCACTTTCATTACTGTGAAACAAATCTTTTCTATTGAACAATTGCTCTTAAGGTATGCATTGTAGAGCCCATGTTTACTAGATCTTTTTTCTTTTTCTGTGTGAGGAACTTGTCCCAAAAGCTTGTAAAAGTATTTTTGAAATACACTGCATATGGGGTGATCAAAAGTTCAAGCATTCAGATCACCTCAAGATTCCTTGGAATATTTGGATGCAAAAGTGTTTCTATCAGACATTAGCCAAGAGCTCATTGTAATAGAAGATTTTCATAGAGGGGATGATTTGGCAATATTTAATGTAACAACATATGGCTCTTTTAAGTAGGCACATAGTTCTTTGTATGTTGAGAGTTTGTGGTGGATTACCTTTAATTGTCAGTGCTATGAAGTAATTTTGATGATGTTAGCAGTGATCCTATTCCATGTTATTACTAAAAGCTTTGTCACATTTTTATCCCCTATCCACTTGAATGTTTTTATCTATTTGACTTTATTTTTTTGTTTATTGGAACCCTGAAGATGCTGTAAGATTTTACTTGATTTCGTAGTAGGTGATAGAGAAACTACAGCATCTTTCAAAAAACTTTGAATAGAATGTATTGTACACATAAGAATAGTACAATCATTAATTACAAACACTGAAGTGCCTAACAATATATTGTCCATAGTCTTATGACATTTGCGTCCATTTTAGCATTTGTGAGATTTATTTTTTCAGTGGCTGTGGCATGCTCTTTACTTCTTTGAAACACAGCAGTATTCATTTTTGGAAGTGCAGCCGGGACTCAAGTTGTCAGCTGTTCTGGATTTGGATGTTGGAATACCAAAAGCTTGCTCTGTCAAAGACACTCAAAGAAGGGACAGAGGGGGTTGGGGTTGAAGAGACTTAGATTAAGTTAACATTTGAACCTTAAAGTAGATTAAAGTAGACACTAACATCAACCCAAAGGATGGTTTTGAACACCATAGTGCTTTAGTAGGCGTGGTTGTATTGGAAATGGTATTCTTTTCATTCCTCAAACCTTCAAACTTACTTACCAAGCCAGTTTTATGAAGGCCTACAGTTTAAATGTAGACCTCTAACCAAGGTGCGGTTTGACACTTTTCATGTACACAAATCAGTGCTAGAGGTGAAAGAAGCAGTAAGTGACACATAAAATTCTAGAGCTAACTGAAGATTGAACAAGAAGCTTCAGATTTTTTGTCTAACACCTATTTAGCCACTGAGCTACAATGGAATTAGACATTGATTCATTTCTGTGAAAGCCCTTGTTAAATAGTGTGACATGTCTTCCAAAATGTTATGGTGCATCATCTTGTTGAAACAAGAGGCTCTGTCAAACAAAAAGTGGATTGTCTTCCAGAATTTCAAAAAAATTATTGATGAGAAGTACATAATACCAATCTGTACGCAAAAAAATCTGACAAACACAAAGAACCAAAAAGCCAGTTTCTCATGATAGCAACCCCCAATCTGATTTATTTTTAAGTATGCTTTACCTGTGGGTTAGGTCTAACATTGGACCAGTTGTTGCTAATGTGCATATTGAAGACACACTCTTAAGAAAATCATTCATCAGCTTGGGCTATGAAACTTTCTTTGTCTTCCTAGTCAGACTGAAATAAACCACAGATACGTACTTGGTGAAGTCAGTTTTGAGTTAGATATCATTGAATAGTGATTCAGGAAACTATTCAAGCACATTGATCTTTATATAGTCTCTATTGTGTCAATGAATAGTGGTTGAAATGCAATCATTCATAGCAAAATCACTAAGTTGCATGTTTTCATTGGCAATTTTTAAAGTGGTGTCTTTTAGTGTGCTCTTCACTGTCTAGAGTACACTGAATCCACAATTGATGTCCAGTTAAGAACAATGGAAGAAAAGAATCTATCTCCAGGAGATCAAGTTCCAAATTATGAAGATTGCTGTTACCTGGACGGTATCCAACATCATACCTCCATTATGCTCACAATGTACCACGTTGGTGTGGATAAATGAGTTCTTGCAAAGCCCTGTCATTTGATTGCTTATAGCTTATGAATGAATTGTGAGGAAGCTTTTGTACTAAAGGTTATTCATATACATGCTTTAATATTATTGCCAAATCCTCCACTGGAAAATAAAAAAAATTATGCATATTTTGCCTCTACATTTAGCTTCTCATATGTTCCATGAAATCACTTGTGCTCAGAATACATGAATTTTCAGTTACCCTTTGTATGCTAGATAATGTGTATACAAATTTAGCATTGAAGACAGGTTTTTATTTGAACTAATCTCTCAGTATGTTATTGATATTGGTGATTGTGCGAACTGGGGTATCTTTTGATCTACCTCACTTTTATTCATGTAAATAGCCAAATTGTCCTCATACTACTTATAGTATATTTGAAATTCAATGTTGAGTGAGTCATAGTTTCTGGTTAAAAGAGAATAGTCATTTCCCACATAACTTGATTGTTACAGAGCATCAACTGACCAGTATTTAGAAGCATTATAATTTTGCTTTATACTAAATTTAAGTGCACTGTTCTAGCAGAAGCATTATGTCTCAGATAATAAGACTAGCACATGATATCAGTGGTATGACTGAAAGTTTTCTCTGAAGTCTTTTTAAATGAAATTCCTTGTAAAAATTCTTGTTTGTTTCGAGTCAAAGAAAATTTAAGTATGTATTCTCAGCACCATAAACTAATTAGTTAAAATTGTACCAATACTTCAGTTCTTACAAGAGTGGATTGTAAGTTTGGTAAAAATGTAGTAAATAACTTATTACTGAAACAAAGATTTATTTCTCAACATAATCTAAATTCTGCTTGATGACTTTTACGCAGCGACCCTTTTTTTTTCTTTTTTTTTTCTCTTTTTTCCCATGAGAAAAAAGTTATATTGAATTCTCATTAAGACTTGTTTACAGTACAGGTGTACTACCTGATGACAATATAATTTAACTTGGTCTTGCATGATTGTTACGGGTATCACACAGTGACATTACAGTAAACAAATACAGTAGTGACTAATGAAAATGCATCACACTGTGAAAGATCACAAGACAGTTGTGCATATACTGTCATGGGTTTCAGCATGTCCTCATGAAATATCACAATAAAAACTCACAATAAGCCAACTGAATGATCCTCACTCCCAGGTACGAGAACATTGTGGTCAACTTAATACTTTTCATCTATCATTATTTTCTTCAATGTAAGACATTTTCAGTGTGTAAGAAGCAGAAAAATTCGACATCAGATTAAGGTCTGTGGACTAGCTTGTGCGGAAAGCCACTGCTAAACTTGGTTTGTGCACTTTCCTTTACATTGACCGATGTATATTTAGCCGCTTTGTTCAGATGCAAGAGTACTAACATTACTCACTAATATACTTGCAGTATGTTCATCAACTCATAATGCAAACACCCATATGATGATCAATAATAGCCACTCATTGTTCTTTTCCGTGTGATCAACGATGATATAGGGGGAGTATCTCCTCACTTTTTCCACCAACAAAACGTTTTATATTTTTATCGGTGTACTTTTACCTTCACCAAACTACAATTTTTACTTCATTTTTCTCCGTAGTGTGCAATGGTAAGACTTATGTTCCTTCTACAGTAAAAGTTCTGTGCATTGTGCTCAAGCTTAAAAAAAAAAAACCTACACACACACACAATTTTGAAATTTCTTACTCAACATCTTAATATGTGCAACATAATTCAGGATTTTATGTATCTGTTCTTATGAAGTGCCTACCATTTTAACAACCACAGTATCATAATGATAGTTTTCTATATCAGTAACATGAATTTCGTCAATCATTTCTTCATCAGGAGGTACACTACACCCATAAGTTTGGTAGCGATCATGCTGTGTACTACAACAGAGCAATATGGGCATGATCTGTGAAAGTTATTGGGTACAATACAGAATAGTATGCTCTGTACAGCATTGTACAGATAATTATTGTACATATACATACATACTAGTATTGCTGTCATGTTCACTTGTAGTTCCGTTTGTATGAAGGCAGAACACATCGCAAACAAAGGTAGTACATGCAGTGAAAGGAATTGAAAAAACCCCAAAGCTCCACTTTCCTTATGATTCATGAGTAAAAATCATCGTTTTGCACCAAGAAGGCAATAGTGTCCAACAAGTATCAAAGAAATTGAAGATTTCCATCAGCAGAGCTGTCAAGACAGTACACCGGCATCAACATCAAAGCTCATAGGCTGATTGTTCTTGCTCAGGAGCACCCAGAAAAATATCAAAATGTCAGGAAAAGTATTTGGCTGTGAGCAGTAAATGTACACTACTGGCCATTAAAATTGCTACACCACGAAGATGACGTGCTACAGACGCGAAATTTAACCTACAGGAAGAAGATGCTGTGATATGCAAATGATTAGCTTTTCAGAGCATTTACACAACATGCTGACATGAGGAAAGTTACCAACCGATTTCTCATACACAAACAGCAGTTGACAGGTGTTGCCTGGTCAAACGTTGTTGTGATGCCTCGTGTAAGGAAGAGAAATGCTTACCATCATGTTTCCGACTTTGATAAAGGTCGTATTGTAGCTTATCATGATTGCAGTTTATCGTATCGCGACATTGCAGCTAGCGTTGGTCAAGATCCAAAGACTATTGGCAGAATATGGAATCGGTGGGTTCAGGAGATAAGGAACACTGAGCTGGATCCCAATGGCCTCGTATCACTAGCAGTCGAACTGACACGCATCTTATCCGCATGGCTGTAACGGATCGTGCAGCCACGTCTTGATCCCTGAGTCAACAGATGGGGATGTTTGCAAGACATCAACCATTTGCACGAACAGTCCAATGATGTTTGCAGCAGCGTGGACTATCAGCTCGGAGACCATGGCTGCGGTTACCCTTGACACTGCATCACAGACAGGAACGCCTGTGATGGTGTACTCAAAGATGAACCTGGGTGCACGAATGGCAAAACGTCATTTTTTTTGGATGAATCCAGGTTCTGTTTACAGCATCATGATGGTTGCGTCCGTGTTTGGCGACATCGCAGTGAACGCACATTGGAAGCGTGTATTCGTTATCTCCATACTGGTGTATCGCCCAGTGTGATGGTATGGGGTGCCATTGGTTACACATCTCGGTCATCTCTTGTTTGCATTGACGACTCTTTCAACAGTAGACGTTACATTTCAGATGTGTTACGACCCGTGGCACTACCCTTCATTCTATCCCTGCAAAACCCTACATTTCAGCAGGATAATGCACGATTGCATGTTGCAGGTCCTGTACAGGCCTTTGTGGATACAGAAAATGTTCGAGTGCTGCCCTGGCCAGCACATTCTCCAGATCCCTCACCAATTGAAAACGTCTGGTCAATGGTGGCCGAGCAACTGGCTCGTCACAATACGCCAGTCACTACTTTTGATGAACTGTGGTATCATGTTGAAGCTGCATGGGCAGCTGTACCTGTACACACCATCCAAGCTCTGTTTGAACTAATGCCCAGGAGTATCAAGGCTGTTATTACAGCCAGAGGTGGTTGTTCTGGGTACTGATTTCTCAGGATCTATGCACCCAAATTGCGTGAAAATGTAATCACATGTCAGTTCTAGTATAATATATTTGTCCAATGAATACCTGTTTATCATCTGCATTTCTTATTGGTGTAGTGATTTTAATGGCCAGTAGTATAATAGATTCAGAAGAGTCTGTGAATTGGCTGGTGAACTATACATAACTAGGGATACATCAGGGAGCAAGTCAACAGTGGGATGGCACCTGGCAGAAAATAACCTCCAGGGTTATGTAGCAGCAAGGAAACCATTGTTGTGCCCTGTTAACAATAAGAAGAGGCGCCAGTGGGCTATGACACCACCAGCAGGGGATTGGGAAAGAGTCTCATTCACTGGTGAATGCAAGCTCAAACTATTTGAAAGTAAACAGCACCAAGTTTTGTGCTGTTTACCCCATAAATGCCTGAATCCTCAGTGTGTAATTCCAAATCTGAAGCATGGTGGGGGTTCTGTGGTGATATGGGGATCTTTTGGAAGGAATGAAGTCAGAGATTTGGTGAAAGTAGATGCAAAGATGAACTAAAAGGATTGTCATGCCATCTACGATGACATGCCAAGACATCGGATTTGCATATAACTGGGAAAGCGCTTGTGTTACAGCAAGACAACCCAAAACATACATCCTGCTTGTGTTAGAACTATGTGAGGTCTCTAGAGGTTCAAAAAATTTTGAAAAACATAGAATGGATTCCACAGTATCCAGATGGTAATCCAATCAAGATAGTATGAGTTGGGTTGGATAGGAGACAAAAAATGGGGACTCATGAGTGGGACATGCATGTGAGAGGTCCTACAGCAAGAATGAAGGCTAAAATTGACCCATCACATGCTGACAGTATGCAAGGGAGAGATTAAAGCAAAGAGTGGCTATTCTGAGGAATCTAAAATTTAATAGTTGCAGTTACCTGTGTATTGTCTGAGCTTAATAAACAGTTAGATGACACTATAAAATGCAATTTTATAAAGTATTTCCTTTCCATTTCCCATAATCACTTGGTATTTCCAAACTTATAGAAGATAGTGTAGCACAGTCACTCACATATCCAGGGCATTACGGATCAACAGTACTTTATTTGTTACAACTTAAAATAGCTGCCAACATACAACAGCTCTTTTTGTTTTCATCTGTTTGAAAGTGCGAAATAATACATAAAAGCATCATATGTGACAACAGTTATGCCACTTAACAACACTTCTGATTTTCACAGAAATTTGTCAGGCTAATCTGTCCACCCTCATATATAGAAAAGAGCACACATGTAAAATAAGGTAAAAGCAACAGCTCACTTATGGTGGACCGATGCATGGAACACAGACACACATAAATGGAAATGGCATTTGCATTAGCTGTCATGTTCTTGCTCTTTTTCTAGAAAAAGTATACCCATACAGACACCCAAACATGCACTCCCGTGGCCACAGCATGACTGGGATTGCACATTTGGGCATCTGTGCAGCTGTTTGTGTGAATGTATTACTTTTCTACAAAAAGAACAAGAGCGTGGAAGCTGTGTAAAGTTACACATGTACAAATTTGTAGAAGTTTATTGTTAAATTAAAACAGTGGTTGTTTATGGTGATTGTTTAATGTGTGCTACAAGATGGGGTTGAGAGTACATAAATTTCCTCTAAGGGGTAATGAAACTATCAATAGGCTATGTTTTCTGTAGGGTCAGTTTCTTTGTCATATTTTGGTGAATATAGAGGGTACATGGAATATGTCATTAAATGTACTTGATACGATCTTCATGAATATTTGAAGCAGGTTTTATGGTGAATCTTCTTCTGAATGGCGACAAATTAGTATTGATGTTGCACTGGGTTCAATATTGATCCAGTTGATCTTCTTACTATAAGTAAATAACTTCCCATTTTATATTGATAATGTACAAATAGTTATCTCTGCTGATTATGCAAGCATAATAATCAAACCCAGCAGAGGTGCAGCAGCAGAAGGAAAAATAAATATTCAGAAAATTTGTTGAATGTATTCTAGTAAATTGTCCACCAACTTAAAAAACAAAAAGTTAATTCAGTTCTGTTCAAGGTAGAATATAGCATGATTAATAACAACAGAGCATGGAGGAGAGTGCATATGGACAACTGAATGTTCAAAATTATGGGTTGTAGATACTGATCAGAAGTGTAATTGGAAATCAGTTGATAGATTTTCTCAAATGGTCCAGTTCAGAAACATTTGCTCATATTGTAATAGCTGCTTTTGATAATGAAATCGTAAGAAAGTTCGCTTACTTCATCCATTTCTTTTAATGTCATAGAAAATAATTTTCTGAGGCAATTTCAAACTTAGGCGAGGAATTCATTGTACAGAAACATGCAGTAAAGGTGATGTCTAGCATCCATCCCCAATCCTCATGTAGGCAACTGTTAAAAAATGTGATCTACTAGCATCAGTCTTACGATACATTTACTCTCCTATGAAGTTTGTTGTGAAGAATAATTTACAGTTTGAAAATAATAATAGCATTCATAAAAATGACAGCAATAAGATTAAAATCAGCCTCCACTACCCACAACTTGATCATACTCTTACACCAAAAACAGCAAAATATGCTACCATAAAAATATTGGATCAGCTACCTTGTGAATTAAAGGTACTGGCAGACAATGAAAACAGGTTAAAAAAATGAAATGATTTCTGCTTCATAATTTCTACTACACAGTTTCTACTACAGTTTCTGAATAGGTAATGTGTTTGGGTTACATTTGTTAAATGTTAATATAGATTAAGATAAAGTAAAAATCCAGTTCTGGAAATGGCCAACATGTAGCAATGTATCCATATTATAAAAATGGTTGTTCACTTATTGTCTGGGGAGAACCACTGTGGGGGGTAACAACCACCTATCTCTCAAAGGGGTGGATGTGATAAAGAAGCATTGCTCACGATGCGCAAAGAACCAAACTATATTCTTCCAGTATTTAAGAATGACAGAAATTAGGGACTTGCAACCAACTTGACACACAATGTCACACACTTGCAAGACTTTTCCTCACTGACATCTCCCACAAAATGATGAAAGGAAAGAAGTTTATTGCTTACCACATTTTCACCGTTATTGCAGTTAAACTGCTGCATGAGGCATGATCTCTTAATGTACTACTTCTTTACTACTAACTCTGTTTGCAATGCATTTTGCAGGCAGTATTCCCATAGACCACTGAATGTACTTGCAGGAATATATAATTATGACACACAGTACAGGAGATATGACATCATCAACACCGAGATGCATGAAAAACTGCCGCATCAAGCGTGATGTTATAATTTACTACTTCTATGTGCAACAGATTTTGCAAATAGTATTTGCATATACCACTGAATGTACCTGCAAAATTATATAATTGTACAACACATAGTGCAGAAGATATGGCATCATAAACATTAAGCTACATGAAAATGGAACTGCATGGAGAAATTCACTAGATACACAGGTGAAAATATATATGACATATGTATGTGGGCAAAGTTGTGGGTAAAAGTTCCTCCTAAACCTCACGATTGATTTCAACCAAACTTGGAACACATATTATGTAATATCTGTAAATAAATATGGTGGAACTAAGAGCCTGCAACCTCTTATGGGGATGAGGAAGATAACACAGATAGAGAAGAGGAGAGAAGGAGATGGAGAGAGAGAGAGAGAGAGAGAGAGAGAGGGAGAGAAGAGGAGGAGATGGACTAACAGATTGGGATAAATACATACCAGTTACTCAGCTAGTAATATGTATATAAATGTATATCTTTTGTAAACTAAGAGTTATCACAAATATGATCCATGGAATGTGACACAAACAAACTGGATAAGAGGCTAGCTACACTAACTTACCATCTAATTGTAATTTCTGATTAAATCCACCTGCATTGTAGGTGGACATATTTGCTCTCATCTCTGTTCTCCATGTTCATAATTTTAGTAGCATCTCTGTATGGAATAAAGGTGTGAAGTCTTCCAGGCTTTGCTTCAGCACAGAGCGGTTTCTACGAAATTGTGGTAATCTTAGTTCTTACATAAAAGCAGTATAGTATTGTTGGAATTACAAAAATGTGAACAAAACAGCTGTCATCCAAAAGCATTATTACTATACCTATTTCTAATGATTTGTGTTGGAACTCTCTTCATAAGCTCTTCATTTATGAATCCCATTCCAACTTCTCACTGTTTGACATGTATAAATACCAAGTTCCTTGAAATGTTTCATCAGAAACATTTGTCAGATCCAGTTTCATTGCTACTGCCAGAGATCATTGACCACTGACCACTTTATTGCTTGCCCAAAACATACTTCAGCATGCTGTTAGTTGTTTCCAACACAAAAATTTTCCTGTTGAAATGGATGAGGTAGGGGGTGATGTGAACCATTAATAACCAGCAATTAAGTTAACAAAATATCAGTTGATTTTTGTGCCTTCTGTAAAATTTTAGACATTATGATGACTTTTGGCAGTATGCAGGTAACTAGAATGCCATAGCTATAATTACCTTAAGGGAAAAATACAGTTTTTTTAGCTATATATTCACAAATAATAAACACATTATGAGCAGCATCATTGAAATGAAAAATAAGGGACGATAGACTTCTTAGATCCTGGAATGCAGTGAAACCTGTTCTATGCAGTAATGAATACCTGAACTGCACACTACTTGTTAGTAGCTTCCAGCAAAAATTGTGATTCTGTTTGGAGCCCATTGATTGACCACTTAGGTTTGCTGGGCAACCACTGGTAAAGAAAGAGTTAACTTGTCACAGACGTCAGTACAGCTTATATTCCACCAAGAGCCTAGAATTTTATCTCGTTAAACTCATTGCTTGACACTTAATACCAAATTAGGAGAAGGGAAATAATCCACACATTTCCTGACAGTACGATGTACAAAATTCCAATACCTTACTAACCAATGACTGAGAACACACACATTGGAGTCGCCACTTCAGACTTGAGAGTCTTTTTAAGAAGACTATATTTGTTGAAAATTGAGTAAACTGTGTTGTCCTCAGGCACCGTACCTGCAAAAACATTGATTTTGTCCAAAAAGTGGCAGATTGCTTGAACATCTTTAATGTAACTGTGGCCTTCAAGTGATTCTCACTTTTAAAGGAACAAATATTGACAATTTCTAAGAAAACACAAGGAGAGTATAAAGGGTTTCCTATTTGTGAGACTGTTTGACAACTACATCATCTCTCGCAAAATAGTTACAAGTCATATCTGAGAGGCACTTTTTAGACTACAGTCAGGATTCAGGCCAGCAGTTTTAAAGGAAATTACAATGGTGAAAGACTCCTTCAAATTGTGTAAGTCAAATTATGTAAGAAATCTTTGAAAAGAAGCATTATCTTATTTCATCAGAATATTAGAATAGTAAGAAAAAGGTAGATGAGTTATTAGTTTGTTTGGAAGGTTTACACAGTCATGAGAAGACAGATGTCCTGTGCCTGTCTGAACACCATGTAACCATGGGGATAGAGATAGAAATTAGGTGTAAGTGGTTATATATTAGCATCTTTCTTTTGCTAAGTAAATGTGGAAAGCAGAGACTTAACATATATACAGGGTGTTCCAGGCAGAATGGTCAATATTCAGGGATATGACAAGAATGATCATTTGAAGCAAAAATTCTAGTGAACATAGTTTCTAAAACACATACCTTAAGAGCTTTAAGCACTTCTTCATCTCTGATACAGTGAAACAACTCTCATCTGCAGCAAGCTCTATGCTCTCCATATTTTACGAGAAGGTATTGTGGACAAAATCAAGGGAAAAAAAGTCCTCTAAATTTGGACTCTAAAATGCATATCTTAAGAGATATGAGTACTTGTGTGTCATCTCTACTGTGATACACATGTCTCCCATTGAACAAGTACTCATAGCACAAAAATGTAAAAAGTAAATTTTGCAGGGATCACGACACTGAAACATGTACTTGTGAGCTGATGCTAAACTATGTGTTGTTTATAATTGTAACTGTATAAAGGCCTCCTCTGGGAAACTTAGAACTGTTTATTAGGCATCTTAATTCTTTATTATGCTATTTTCTTATTCTTGTGCCTTTGTCCTGCATCTGTATAGGGTCAGCATTGTTATTAACAGATTTGGCATGGTTACTTTTAAGGGGTGGCCAGATGCCCTTCCTGTCACCCCACCCCCTCCCTGGGATGGAATATGTGCACTCCAACTATCTGCATATAGTGTTATTCATATGAAAGTGAGAAAAAGTTTCTCTAAATGCCTATGAATTGTGTAACAGTGGCAGGACTTGGGTACCAGTGTGGTGTTCACCCAGCAGGATGTAGGAAGCTGCCTAAAAACCACATCAAGGCTTGCGTGCACACCAATCCTCATCATTAATCTATTAGGCAAATTCAATTTGAGGCTGATGCACCTCCCTATCCCAGAAGCGGCACTTTAACAAGCATGGCTATCATGTCACGTATTTGTTATGCTATCTTTCACAAACAAAGCAATGCAGGAAACTGTAACCCTCCTCAGCATACAATTGCAGATGATTTTCAGTGAAGCAATCATTTGCTTGCCTTTCATCATGTCATCCAACTGCTTAGACACTCACCCACATGGAATCTTCCAGTACCTTGAGGACCCATGAAGAATGTCGTAAACACTTCCATACAAAATGCCAAGCTCCCAGGCAGTGTCCTTGAAGTACACATGCCGATCCTATTTCACCATTGCATCCACATGGTAAATGTTGTCATCAGTCAGCAGCCACCACCTCGCACTTCACAAAGCAAAACACTTTTTTCCATAAACGGGCTGCATTTTCCTGTGGATTCTGGTGGACGTTCATCCCTTGCTCTATAGAAAATGAATCACATTTCACTGCTCATATGCTGTGGATGTGTGAAGTACAACTGCCATCTTCAACTACTCACAGCAGCACCAGGTCATGGAGCTACAGCAGAAAAGGCTGATCCTGTTGAAAAAAGGTCCACCACTGGAAATGGATATGTTGACTTCACATTTATAGCCGTAATTTGGCAGAAAAAAAATAGTGGCAAAGGCTTTCTAATTCACCTTTCTATGAGGGCAAGCTGAAAAATAATGCCTCTGAATTTTTTATGTGAAACCTCTTAAAACTTTTTACATAAAACAAACCTTACCAACATTCCACATCTTTATTGTTCATGTCTATATATTCATATGGTGATGACTGTAGGCATTAATTCCAAATGTACCATACCTCGAACATCTCAGAACACTGTGAGAATGATTTTGCCCGCTGATGGCATGGTCTTGAACTTCTTTGGTGTCAGTGATTCTTTGCAGCAGAACTCCATTGATAATCTCTTGTTTTGGGGGTCAAAATGATGAACCCAGAAGTCATCACCTGTCACATTGTCGTGCTCAAGTTACAAAAAAAATAGTTTTGACAGATGTCCAGTCTCCTCTGTTTCAAATCAGGAGTGAGCATTCGAGGTGCCCACTCTACACACAGTTTTCTGTACCACAGTTTTGCAGTGATGGCTTGTACACACTCTTGTGATATAGCTGCATCTGTGTTATCCCTCAATTTTCTCTCATGAGTTTGTCAACCCGATTCTGATGAGTTTCTTCAGTTGCTGTATGCAGTCGTTCACATGCTAAGGTAGGCACCACTGCTTCTTTCATTATGAACATGAACAACCCAATGTCAACAACACTAATTTTGGTACATCATCAATGTACGCAGCTTTCATTCTTTTATGGAGTTTGATTGGATGCATGTTTTCTGTGGTTAGAAACTTGATTACAGCACAGTGTTTCTCGCACACTGACCTAGTTGCATTGCACGCCCCCACGTTACACACTGCAATTCAGAGCCCTCTAGTGGCAGAGAGTTGCATCTTGCGTTAGTAAAGCATAACAGTCGACTGAGTAATATGCGTGACATGTAATACGTCAACCAATACTGAGAAAAGAATAAAAAATTCAAAAGTATTACTTTTCAGCGTGCCCTTATACAAATTGCTGTACAGTAGTGAGACACCACTATGCCAACTAGTTAGCATAATTAATTACTCTTTCACAGAAGATTTTAAAAATAACCTGATAAGGAAAAATGCCAATGTCAAATATAACATTCTCCATGAGAAGTTTGCGACATTACTTGAAAACAGTTTTCCCAGTAAACTAATTAGGATATTAATAAGACATGCAAAAACATGGATCACTGGTGGTATAAGAATATCATGTAAATGGTCAAGGGTAATTTACGCAATAAGAGGAACAAACAAAGATCCTGCTTTAATTACTTAGTACATAATACTCCATGTGATTAACAAAAGCTATTAAAAATCTAGAATTATTTGCTTTATGTCTGAAATTAATGATTCTGATAACAGCATTAAATATCTAGGGAAGAGAAAGCATTTAGTTGTATGGTACTCTCATCCAGTTCCCCATGTGTAATTAAGGAAGTAATAAAGTATCTCAAAAATAAAAGTTCATATAGAATTGATACCATTTTCAATACAATTCTAAACAGTTGTCATGTTATAAGTAGAATCCTCTCTGAAATATGTAATGCATTATTAAGTCCAGGTTTTCTACAGAGAGTGTGAAATATGCTAATGTTAAATCCCTTCATAAGAAAGGTGATAAGAGTGATGTCAATAATTATTAACCTATTTCACTGCTGGCATAATTGCCTAAAATTTTTGAGGAAGTTATGTGCTCTAAAATAGTGATCTGTCTAAATAACAGAAATACAGTGAAGTGCCAAAGAAACTGGTGCACCTGCCTAATATCATCTCGGGCGCCTGTGAGCACATAAAAGTGCACAACATGACATGGCACCGACTCAACTAATGTCTGAAGTATTGCTGGAGGAATTAACACCATGAATCCTACAGGGCTGTCCATAAATCCGTAAGAGTAAGAGGGTGTGGAGATCTCTTCTGAACAGCATGTTGGAAGGCATCCCAGACATGCTCAGTAATGTTCATGTCTGGGGAGTCTGGTGGCCAGCGCAAGTGTTTTAACTCAGAATTTCTTGATGCAATAATTTACCAACAGCCGTATGTATTGTAGAAATTTATTTTATGAACTTCTTATGTGCTACCAGTTTTGGCATTAATTTAATTTAATGCTGAAACTGGTAGCACATAAGAAGGTCATAAAATAAATTTCTACAATACATATGGCTGTTGGTAAATTATTGCATCAAGAAATGAATGGATGCAGGTGATCAGACAGGATGCTTACATATGTGTCACCTGCCAGAGTCATATTTAGACGTATCAGGGGTCCCATATCACTCCCACTGCACACGCCCCACACCATTACAGTGCCTCCACCAGCTTGAACAGTCCCCTGCTGACATGCAGAGTCCATGGATTCATGAGGTTTTCTCCATATCCATACACATCCATCTGATTGATACAATTTGAAATGAGACTCGTACGACCAGGCAACATGTTTACAATTATCAAGAGTCCGATGTCAATGTCGATGGGCCCAGGCAAGGCATAAAGCTTTGCAGCATGCAGTCATCAAGGGTACAGGAGTGGGCCTTTGGCTTCAAAAGCCCATATCAATGATGTTTCATTGAATGGTTCATACGCTGACACTTTCTGATGGCCCAACATTGAAATCTGTAGCAATTTGCAGAAGTGTTGCACTTCTGTCACTTTGAATGATTCTCTTCAGTCATCATTTGTCCCACTCTTGCAGGCTCTTTTTTCAGCTGCTGCAATGTCAGAGATTTGATGTTTTACTGGATTCCTTATATCCACGGTACACTCGTGAAATGGTCGTATGGGAAAATCCCCACTTCATCACTACCTCAGACATGCTGTGTCCCATCACTCATGTACCAGCTATAACACCACATTCAAACTCACTTAAATCTTGATAACCTGCCATAGTAGCAGCAGTAACCGATCTAACGACTGCACCAGATACTTGTTGTATTATGTAGGTGTTGCCAACCGCAGTGCCATATTCTGCTTGTTCACATACCTCTGTATTTGAATATGCATGATTATACCAGTATCTTTGGCGCTTCAGTGTATACAGAAAATCACAATTTGGACTTGAGAAGGTGTGCTCAACTAATAATATTATCTCTACATTTACTTACCATATTTTACAAGGATTAAATAACAAAATAGCACCAGTCAGTATTTTCGCAAAAAACAGATATTTTATGAACGTAAAGTATGGCAAAAGATGGCTTACAAATACTCAACAAAGAGAAAACAGAAAGTTGTACTTCATAATTCATCAACTGTAAACAGGTTTTCTTCTGCCCTTAGAGTCTTTTGCGGCAGCATGTCTGAATAAAATCTTCTTAGTTTTCAAACTGTGTCAATTCAAATAAAATTCTTGAGCTTTTGATGGCTATCCCCACCATTGTCATCAAAAGCAGAAACCAATGATTGCAGGACTGGCATGGTTTCTGCTTATATAGGCACATTTGCTGCCTCTGACACCAGTCAGAGAAGGCCAAAATTATGCGTATGTGGAAGATGAGTTGGGCAGCTCATAGCACCTCCTGCCAACTGCAAGACCAAGTGACATTAGGTGGCACAAGGAGCCATGTTTGAAACTGTCACTCCTGTCTCTCTACAAGCATCAAGCATCCACATTTTTGTGATTTATGAAGAGGCGGCAGTCATTGTGTCCTCTGTTGTTCTGAATATATGTTAATAGTCTTCCAGGATTTTAATGAACTTTCCATCAAATGAAATTAGTTTTTTTTTTGCAGATGAAAAGTGTTGTAATCAACCCAAACAGACATGCTCCAACAGAGAAAATGGCAAATAATTAATTGGTTTTCTGTAAATGACCTCTCTTTTTACTTTCAGAAAACAGTGGGAGTTAGCAGACAAGGCAAAATCTTCAGAATTTTAGAGTGTACATTCTGATGAGAATTTAGAATGGAAAAAGTGAATTTTAAAGATTCTTTCACATCTTGGTTCAACCACACTTGCAGTTTGCATTATTGCAACCCTTGGCAAGAGCCAAATCAATAAATTCACATACTTTACTTATTTTCTTTCAATGATGTCACATGGAATTATTTTCTGAGGTAACTCATGTTTAAAAAAGAAAGTCTTCATGGCACAAAAGTGTGCTGTATTTTACTTGTGAAATTTGTTGTAAATAATGAATTGGAGTTCATAAGAAATAGTAACACCCATAATCACAACACTGGAACAAAATATTTCCTTAATTACTCTTCATTAAAAGTGACTTAAGCCTGGAATGGGTTGCATAATGCTGCTACCAAAATCTTTGATCACTTATCCAAAGATGTTAAATGCCTGACAGATAGCAAAGCTAAATTTAAAAATAAGCTGAAATAGTTCCTTCTAGTCAACTCCTCCCGCCTCATAAAAGAACTTTTATTTGGAAATTCACAGCTTATTTAGTGCAAACCACTGCCAAATGCATGACAGAGGGTAAATGGGGTTTCATCCTATTCCATTTTCATATGGAGCAGAAGAATAACACTTGTTTAAATCCCCCTGTATACTATATTTAGTTCAATCTTGTCTTCATGGTTCCTATGCAGCAATATTTAGGGGGTTGAGTATATTTCTAGATTACGCATGCAGTATTGTTTCTTGAAACATTGTCAGTAGGCTTTAATGAGATAGCTGGCATCTATCTTCAAGAGTCTATCAGTTGGGGTCTTTTAGCATCACTTTGGTGCTGTCTCATGGATCAAACAAACATATAATTATCTGGGCTGTCTGTCTTTGTATATGTTCAATACCCCTTGTTGGCCCTATCACACACTCGAGCAGTATCTGTTTTGTATGTAATCTCCTTTGTAGACTGACTGTACTTTCACAGTATCCTACCACTGAATTGAAATTTACCAATAGCTTTACCTACAACTGAGCCTAAATGACCATTCCATTTAATATCCCCACAAATTGTTACATCTAGGCATTTACATGATTTGACTGATTCAGATTGTGGCTCACTGAGGTTGTAGTCTAGGACAAGGCATTTTTTGTCTCGTGAAGTGCACAATTTTAAATTTTGGAAAATGCAAAGCAAGATGCCAACATTTGCACCACTTTGAAATCTTATCAAGATCTTACTGAGTATTTTTACACCCTGTTTAGACATTGCTTCATTATAAATAACTACATCATCTGTGAAAAGTCTAAGCTTACTGTTAACTTTTACACTCTGTCATCAACATACAGCATGAACAAGGATTCACACTTCCCTAGAGCATCCCTGAAGTTGTTCACATTCTTAAACTAAATATTATTTTATGTTATGTAAACTCATCTGTGAACTGCCAGCATTCATACACATTTACATAACATTTAAATTAATATTTTGTAAACTGACTCATTTTGCGTCTCCATGATATAGTGTGCAAAGTGGCCAAAGGAATGTGTATCTAATGGTACAGACTTGCCTGCACCTAAATAACAGAAAATCTATGGGCTTTGTATTTCAAATACAGTAAGAGGAGCTGCTTGGTTAATTAGTTCATAAACCATTTGGGTGATGATCAGTATTAATTAATTCAGTGGAGAGGTTTTGTGATGCAAAAATTGCAGTCATCAAGTTTTAATTATTGCCTAAAAAGTTACTTAATTATGCATGTAAATGTCTGCGCTCCCAATGCACATTGAAATCTTTACATCACAGTACTGCAGCATGAAACTAGAAGGGCCAAAACAAGATGGTGCAGTCCAGCGATAAATTGGAGTATTGTGCAGTAATTTGTTTTTGGCAGGAATGGAAAAGTTGCAGTTGTGTCAGGGCACTTTAGTTGACTTCTTTAGCTGTCTGGATTGACCTGACAACCACAGTATTTCTACTCCTTCTGAAAATGAATTACTACAAGGTTGTGCACTTTATCACTGAACATGATGTTGTTATGGATATTGTTGTTGTGGGCCAAGAATTCTCCCAGCTTTTCAGGTCAATGAGATCAGTCAACAAACATGTTCTTGACATAACAGTAAAAGCAACTAGGTGCTATGCAGGAGCCATGTCCAGGGCAATGTCTTCAAAGTGCTCTATAAACAGGTTGACTATAACTGGAGCTAATGGGATCCCCATCATGATGCCATCTGTCTGATTAAAATATTCCCCATCATACAAAAAACATGGTGATATCAGAGTGCTTAAATAAATACACAACATTGTCATCACATAACTGGGAGAGCAGATCTTTGGAATCCTGGACTGGAACATGTGTGAAAAACCAGATAACATCAAGAGCAAGTCAGGGCTGGGCATCTGTGTCGGTATGTTGGCTAGTGAGACAAAGTGGATTTTATAGTGGTATCCACATAAGTGGTATCCATGTTGCACATACTGTTCCATTTTACCTCAAAGCTTAGAATGATGCCTGAACAAGGAAATCAAGGTTTTATGGCCAGTCAACATGTTGAATTTTCTACTATACAAATACACATGAAATTACTTAACCCCATCAATCACCACTAAAGCCTCCTTCTCAACTTGGCAATAGTTGAGCTGTTCATTGTTTAACATTTTGGAGGTGCAGGAAATTGGGTACTCTGAACCATCCAAAAACTTGTGAGGCAAAACTGCCATAATGCCATGCAGGGATGTGTCCATTTCCAGTGTCAACAGTAGGCCTGGTGTATTTGGCATCAGACATGAAGCCACCTTGAGACTGCCTATAAGGTGTGAAAAGCCTATTGACAGGTGGCTGAGCACACAAATTTAATACCCTTCTCATGCAGGTTATTTAGAGAGTGCACTGTCTGTGCCACTTGGGGAGCGAACTGGGTATAGTACATGATGTTACCCAGAAATGACTGCATCTGTTTAATATTAATATCAGCTGTCATTCTCTTGAGCACACCGACATTGTCACACGTGTGTGACTAAGAATGTGCCCCAAGTATTTTATGCTGGGGACAAAGAAACTGCACTTTTCCAACTGACAGTGTAAACCACTTTTCTAGAGCCATTTACAAAGAGATTCAAGATTCTTGTGGAGTTCCATATTCATCAATCTCATAGCAATAATGTCATAAAATAATTTACACAGTGTGGGACACCTTATATTAGTTGCTGTAAATTCACTCACAACTCCGAACTGTAAGTGATCATACCTATATAAACTGGACAACATACACTACTGGCCCTTAAAATTGCTACACCATGAAGATGGCATGCTACAGAGACAAAATTTAACCGACAGGAAGAAGATGCTATGGTATGCAAATGATTAACTTTTAAGTGCATTAACACAAGGTGGCACGAGTGTTGACACCTACTACGTGCTGACATGAGGAAAGTTTCCAACCGATTTCTCATACACAAACAGCAGTTGACTGGCGTTGCCTGGTGAAACATTGTTTTGATGCCTCGTGTAAGGAGGACAAACGCGTACCATCACGTTTCCGACTTTGGTAAAGGTTGGATTGTAGCCTATTGCAATTGAGGTTTATCGTATCGCGATGTTGCTGCTCGCATTGGTTGAGATCCAATGACTGTTAGCAGAATATGGAATCGGTGGGTTCAGGAGGGTAATACGGAATGCCATGCAGGATCCCAATGGCCTCGTATCACTAGCAGTCGAACTGACAGGCATCTTATCTGCATGGCTGTAGCGGATCGTGCAGCCACGTCTCGATCCCTAAGTCAACAGATGGGGACGTTTGCAAGACATCAACCATTTGCACGAACAGTTCAATGATGTTTGGAGCAGCATGGACTATCAGCTCGGAGACCATGGCTGCGGTTATCCTTGACGCTGCAGCACAGACAGGAGTGCCTGCGATGGTGTACTCAACGATGAACCTGGGTGCACGAATGGCAAAACGTCATTTTTTCGGATGAATCTAGGTTCTGTTTACAGCATCATGATGGTCACATCCGTGTTTGGCGAGATCGCAGTGAATGCACATTGGAAGCGTGTATTCGTCATCGCCATACTGGCGTATCACCCGGTGTGATGGTATGGGGTGCCATTGGTTACACATCTCGATCACCTCTTGTTGGCATTGATGGCACTTTGAACAGTGGACATTACATTTCAGATGTGTTACAACCTGTGGCTCTATCCTTCATTTGATCCCTGCGAAACCCCACATTTCAGCAGGACAATGCACAACTGAATGTTGCAGGTCCTGTACGGGCCTTTCTGGATACAGAAGATGTTCGAGTGCTGCCCTGGCCAGCACATTCTTCAGATCTCTCACCAATTGAAAACATCTGGTCAATGGTGGCCGAGCAGCTGGCTCATCACAATACGCCAGTCACTAGTCTTGATGAACTGTGGTATCGTGTTGAAGCTGCATGGACAGCTGTGCCTGTACACACCATCCAAGCTCTGTTTGAACTAATGCCCAAGAGTATCAAGGCCGTTATTACAGCCAGAGGTGGTTGTTCTGGGTACTGATTTCTCAGGATCTATGCACCCAAATTGCGTGAAAATGTAATCACATATCATTTCTAGTATAATATATTTGTCCAATGAATACCCGTTTGTCATCTGCATTTATTCTTGGTGTAGCAATTTCAATGGCCAGTAGTGTATTTAAAACTAGCAACTGATGTGTGGCATCTTCAAGCAGCAATTGGAGACATCTTTGAATAATAGTGGCCCCTAGCCAGTTTAGTCAACAACTCCTCTGGGCAGCGGATAAAGATGAATGTTACAATCAGAATTAAATGAAGACTTACAATCACCACAATTACATAATGATCCATTCAGTTTTTTATTGACCACCATAGGTGACTGGTGGAAACTGGGAAAATAACATGTTTGTCCTGCCTGAACAGCCACACACACCACAAATTGATGCAGGTGAACTTAGAAAAATTCAGACGCTGCAGGCAGCACAAAGAAATGTGAGCCATAAAATTACATGCACATCCAAGTGCTGGTTCAAAAATCTCCTTATACACTCCTGGAAATGGAAAAAAGAACACATTGACACCGGTGTGTCAGGCCCACCATACTTGCTCCGGACACTGCGAGAGGGCTGTACAAGCAATGATCACACGCACGGCACAGCGGACACACCAGGAACCGCGGTGTTGGCCGTCGAATGGCGCTAGCTGCGCAGCATTTGTGCACCGCCGCCGTCAGTGTCAGCCAGTTTGCCGTGGCATACGGAGCTCCATCGCAGTCTTTAACACTGGTAGCATGCCGCGACAGCGTGGACATGAACCGTATGTGCAGTTGACGGACTTTGAGCGAGGGCGTATAGTGGGCATGCGGGAGGCCGGGTGGACGTACCGCCGAATTGCTCAACATGTGGGGCGTGAGGTCTCCACAGTACATCGATGTTGTCGCCAGTGGTCGGCGGAAGGTGCACGTGCCCGTCGACCTGGGACCGGACCGCAGCAACGCACGGATGCACGCCAAACCCGTAGGATCCTACGCAGTGCTGTAGGGGACTGCACCACCACTTCCCAGCAAATTAGGGACACTGTTGCTCCTGGGGTATCGGCGAGGACCATTCGCAACCGTCTCCATGAAGCTGGGCTACGGTCCCGCACACCGTTAGGCCGTCTTCCGCTCACGCCCCAACATCGTGCAGCCCGCCTCCAGTGGTGTCGCGACAGGCATGAATGGAGGGACGAATGGAGACGTGTCGTCTTCAGCGATGAGAGTCGCTTCTGCCTTGGTGCCAATGATGGTCGTATGCGTGTTTGGCGCCGTGCAGGTGAGCGCCACAATCAGGACTGCATACGACCAAGGCACACAGGGCCAACACCCGGCATCATGGTGTGGGGAGCGATCTCCTACACTGGCCGTACACTACTGGTGATCGTCGAGGGGACACTGAATAGTGCACGGTACATCCAAACCGTCATCGAACCCATCGTTCTACCATTCCTAGACCGGCAAGGGAACTTGCTGTTCCAACAGGACAATGCACGTCCGCATGTATCCCGTGCCACCCAACGTGCTCTAGAAGGTGTAAGTCAACTACCCTGGCCAGCAAGATCTCCGGATCTGTCCCCCATTGGGACTGGATGAAGCGTCGTCTCACGCGGTCTGCACGTCCAGCACGAACGCTGGTCCAACTGAGGCGCCAGGTGGAAATGGCATGGCAAGCCGTTCCACAGGACTACATCCAGCATCTCTACGATCGTCTCCATGGGAGAATAGCAGCCTGCATTGCTGCGAAATGTGGATATACACTGTACTAGTGCCGACATTGTGCATGCTCTGTTGCCTGTGTCTATGTGCATGTGGCTCTGTCAGTGTGATCATGTGATGTATCTGACCCCAGGAATGTGTCAATAAAGTTTCCCCTTCCTGGGACAATGAATTCACGGTGTTCTTATTTCAATTTCCAGGAGTGTACAACCCATAACTGGTAAAGGCAGATTAGCCAAAAATGATAGTGGCACTAGGAGAGCATACAACTAAGTTGGTTAATATGCATTCAAAATTTTTCTGAGCTGCCAGTGCCAGTTCTCCAAGGAGAGGAGTGGTCCTGCAGCAGTAAGAGAGGATCTTTCACTGGGCCCCGTGGCAGCAAAGGTGAGCCAAGTTGGTAATACATGTCCTCATTGATTAGAGACATGGCAATGCCTGTGTCTAGCAGAAATTCTATGGACTGGTTGAACAGTATCAAGTCCAATGTGAGCTTTTGTGGTGCCTGCTGCTCCATTGCTAGAACTGTGTGGACCACACTGTTGTCCTCACACTACAGCTGAGCACATGGCTGATGGGCCACTTACAGAGACACGATACTGAGGTCACTGCACTTACCACAGAATGATGCACAATGCAGGCATCTGCTTCTTGTACACCCACTGCCATAGTCAGGACAAGACTGGAGTTTCTTTGATGTTTGGGATGTACATCACAATGCCAAGGAGAGAGGGTGTTTCTGAGCCATCCACTAAACATTTAAAAGGTCATTTGAAGCCGAGGAGAGAGAATAATGATTTATGGACATAAGTCCCTCCAGAGATGCTGGCAGTCATGACACCCTTGGACTTGGATGAGACTTAGAGGCAGAATTAGAGGATAATGAGTAAGAATCATGTTGACTGTGGCTTGCATTGGTGACTAACAACTTGGGAAACTAGAATTTCATTTGTAAAGACATAATGAGCTGCTGAAGCAACCTTGGAAAATTTATCAGTTTTAAGTACTTGATCATAATTAGGACCAGATTTGGCCAAAGTGACCTCCCTGTCAGGTGCAAGGTGCACAATTACATCTTGAATCAATGACTCCACGTACAAAACTGTACAGTTCTGGCATGTGAAATAGCACTTGCATGCAAGACCCTGCAAGTCCGCAGCCCATGCTGCATATGCCTGCCCATGTTGGTTATGACACAGATTAAACTGGAGCCTAGCCACAACAAGGTGCATCTGCTAACCATAGTATTCAGTTAATAGAGCAGTCAGTTTCTGCTGAGCCTGTGGTAAGTGCAGTGACCTGACCATCGTGTCTCTGTAAGCAGCAGCTGCAGCATGAGGACAACAATGTGGTCCACACAGTCATAGCCATGGAGCAGGCACTTCCCTGCCACCACAAAAGCTCACATTGGACTTGATACTGACAGTGGTTGCAATTTATGCATCCCCTCATCAAAATGACTACTAGAAGATGAAAGCAAAGCACTTTGCTGTCTACCAGGAACACCATAAGCAAAACAGTACAGTTCAAAATGGCAGAGGTAGATTTCCGAGCTTTCCAAAGACTCACTGAAGGTGGCAAATGGTAGTGATGGCATAGCCATGGCCACTGACTGACACTGAGATTGTTCTACATCTAGATCTACATCAGTAATCCGCAACTCACCTTAAGGGATGTGGCAGAGTGTACTCTATACCACTATTAGTCATTTCCTTTCCTGTTCCACTTGCAAATAGATTGAGGGAAAAACAACTGTATATATGTCTCCATATGAGCCCTAATTTGTTGTATCTTATATTTGTGGTCCTTACATACAATGTATGTTGGAAGGAACAGAATTTTTCTGTAGTCTGTTTCAAATGCCAGTTCTCTAAATTTTCTCAGTGGTGTTCCTCAAAAAGAATATCACCTTCCCTGCAGGGATTCCCATTTGAGTTCCCAAAGCATCTCTGTAACATCTGCATGTTGTTCGAACCTACCAGAAAAAAATCTAGCAGCCTGCCTCTGAATTACTTTGTCTTCCTTTTATCTGACCTGGTACGGATCCCAAACCCCTGAGCAGTACTCAAGAATAGGTTGTACTAGTTTTCTATATGCAGTCTCCATAGCATATATGAACCACACTTTTCTAGAATTGTCCCAATAAACTGAAGTCAACCATTCACCTTTCCTACCACGATACTCACATGCTTGCTCCATTTCATATCACTTTGTAATGTTACATAAAGATGTTCAAACAATGTGACTGTGTCAAGCAGGACACTACTAATGCTGTATCTGCACATTATGGGTTTGTTTTTCCCATTCATCTGCACTGACTTACATTTTTTCTAAATCTAGAGCTAGCTGACATTTATCACACCAACTAGAAATTTCGTCTGAGTCATCTTGTATCCTCCTACAGTCACTCAACTATGATATCTTACCATACACCACAGCATCAACAACAAACAACTGTGAATTGATACCTGCCCTGTCTGTCAAATCATTTATGTATACAGAGAATAATGGCAGTCCTGTCACAGTTCTCTGACGATACCCTTGCCTCTGATGAACACTCGTCATCAGGACAACATACTGGGTTCTATAACTTAAGAAGTTTTCAAGCCACCCGCGTATCTGTGAACATATTCCATATGCACATACCTTCTTTAACAACCTGCAGTGGGGCACCGTGTCAAAAGATTTCCAGAAATCTAGAAATATGACAATTGCCTGTTGCCTTTCATCCACACTTTGCAGTATATCATCTGAGTAAAGGGCATGTTGAGTTTCACATGATCGATGCTTTCTAAAACCATGGTGATTTGTGGACATGAGCTGCCAGAGAATAATTGTCTGTTCATGCTGTTGCTGGCACAATTCCTGGCATGCTGCTGTTGCAGTACCAGCTATCACTGGTGCCATTATTCTTGAACTGCAAACAGTTGTTGTTGGAGCTGTTGCTATTGTAATGACAGCTGGTGCTTCCAAAGTGCTAGAAACATGAGATCCATAACAAAGGCACCGGGTGCTAACATGTAGCTGCAGACATGATAGGATAAGAACTCATTGCCACTTTTATGTCTGCTCTTGATGCAGAAGTGTAAATGCAACACAAAGCCATGTTTATTATGAGCTGAACATTGAATAAATGCTGACAACAAAAGCCAGGTTGTCGAAGTCCACAACTAGGCTGGAATCCGGAAAACTATGAGACATGATACACAATTACTCAGCCGAAGTACTATTTACAACTGAGTCATGGCTGGTTGTTTAGCCCTTTACTGTGAGTGACTCCACCCATGTGACATGTCTTTCATGCTTCTGGTCATGCTCTTCACTCATGAGCTGTAATGCCTCTGAACCATTAACATCCGCCCATGGGCATATTAAAGTAACCACTAAACTCCTTGGGATGTCGATAGAGTAAACAGTTTGTCCTATGCCTTTAATGCCCTGAGTAAAGTCTGTCATATCAAAACACTAAAATGTACTTACTTTGCATTTTTAATCTCTGTACTCATATATTGTACTCCATTTTGGGGCACCTCATGCAGAGAGATAATACTCAAGACAATGAGACACATGTCTCCCTTCTTCAACACTGCACATCGCTTCCTGAAGCTCAGTAACCAGCCCGTATCTTGTAATTATGTTCACAGAGCAGTGTCTATAATTCCTGGAACTTTACATATCTTTAAAGAAAATAAAGACATTCACCATTATCAAACCCATCATTATAATGATGTATTTGTAATTAGTCAATGGCTATGTAAAGGACACAGCAGTCTAAGGCATAAGGGACATCTTCCATATGATACCTGGTAGCTTAAAGTCAAATGGAGAAGACTTCAGAGCAAAAGTAAAAACACGGCTTCACATGTCTTCTATGCTGTAGAAGAATTTATGAATGCCAGTGTAAACTAGCTCATTCTATAGAAATAAGTGTTATTTTTCTTATTATGAGTTTAAAAAAAAACAGATTAAATGTTCCTTAAATTCCATTAGTTTTTAGCTGATCGATTGTCATTCTACAGATGTAACTGGTGTTTTTCTGATAATGATTTAGTTATAACACAGGATGCCAATAAACCTGGAAACTATTGTAAATAAAGCATCATGGTTTCGTGTACAGCATTTAATAGCTCTCATAACTCTTTTCTGTTATGCCATAATTTTAGTGTGTGCCCCACTCATCACCCATGACAGCGAGATTTGAGTTCTGCCCATGTACAAGTCAGCATTGCAGCATCAACAGTTGAGATTGCTTCATTGATTTTTGTGCAAAGTGTAGCAATGTAATTGAATGGTGTTGTGTACACATGATTCTTGACATTATCTAACAAAAAAAGTCTAATGGCTTGACACAGAAAGAGCATGTTATGCAATGAGACCATCATGACCCATCCACCACTCAGGAAAAGTGCATGCAGCACATCCCACATGTTCAAACTACAGTGTGTGGGTGCACCATGATGCTGGAAGATGATGGACAGCTCCAAGTCTTTGATCTGTGGTAGCAGGAACCATTTGAGCATGTCTGTGTAAACATTTCCCAGTTTAGTTTTTTCTATGAATAAAAATGCATTTATAGCCCTATCATACATTAGGGCACACCAAAAATTATGCTTTGGGTTATCATGGATATGTTCACACATACAGCGTGGGTTTTCAAAGCCCTAAATCCTAATACTGTGGCGATTCACATGTCCAGAAATATGGAACATTGCTTCATTAGAACACAAGCTCTTTTAAGGGTAATCATTGTCAGCATCTATGAGGTCCAATGTGGAATACCAGAACACATACTACAGAGGATGATCCTTTGGCTACAGCACTTGAACTATTTGCACTTTGTACACAAAAAGACATAACCACTTACGTAACACTTTATGGACAGTTGATCTTGTTTCCTGCAATTCCCATGATGCGTGATGACTTCTGGCCTGCTGCACTGAAATGCAGCTTGCACTCTTTCAAACTGTGCTTGAGGCACAGGGTGAAATCCACTTCAAAGAAGGTATTTTCTCCGCCTGTCCCTATAAAGTTTTTGAACCACTTAATTATGCTTGTTTTTGTTGGCAGTGCCCTTCCATACTAACATCAACAATTCTTCTCTACCATTCTCACAGATTCAGATTTTGCATATCAAATGACATGTTGCACCTTCTCAATGTCTGTCATCATTCTCATGCACTCCAAGTCAAATCTGCAAGAAAGGACAAAGGAAAAAACTTTGAGGGCTTATTTCTAGTAGTTTATAAGCAATGATTTTTTGAAATGATAGTGGGATTTTATGGACACCCTGATGCTGTTGTTGTGGTCTTCAGTCCAGAGACCAGTTTGATGCAGCTCTCCATGCTACTCTACCCTGTGAAGCTTCTTCATCTCCAAGTACCTACATCCTTCTGAATCTGCTTAGTATATGCATCTCTTGATCTCCCTCTACAATTTTTACCCTCCACCTTGGCCTCCAGTACTAAAATGGTGATCCCTTGATGCCTCAGAACATTTCCTACCAATCGATCCCTTCTTCTAGTCAAGTTGTGCCACAAATTCCTCTTCTCCCCAATTCATAGACACCCTATGTTTATACAAATTGTAATTGTGAATTGTACCACACACATCTGTAACAACACTCAATAAGATTCCTGAAATGAAAAAAACAAACCTGCTAGACATTTGCCGATTACTAATCGGCTTTGATTTAGTAAGAGTGAACATATTAAGTCTTTATATTGATTATGTAACTACATTTTCACTACAGCTAATTATTATTTTATGACTGCCACATGACACTGCATCATCCCTATACTAGATGTTATGCATGCTTCATTTAAGTCTCCAAAAAAAATATTATAATGATAACAATAATAATAATAAAAGAATAGGCCTCCGGTATGTTCTGCCAGTCGTAAAAGGCAACGAAAAGAACAAACCACTAATAGGGCTAACCCCCCTTTTAGTGTGATTAGTTGGTTCAGGACAGAACTAAAGAAGCCTCGGACAAGTGCCGTCATGGTCAGGGACGACGCTTGAACCCTATGCCCGCCCACAATGGTAACGACACTGCTAGCCAACTGGAAAATGATTCAAATCCAAATAGAGGTGTTTTGCAGGATATGCTTCCTGCAACCACCCTAGAAGGAAAACAAAGACAGAGGATGAGATGGTCAGATGAAGTTAATCGACACCTCATGTTCTGTTATTACCAAGCAACAAACCTAGGAACCAACACAACTGGATGCAGATCACAAGTATACACAACATTTATTACCAGATACCCAGAATTAAAATTTTTAACAGAACAATGACTAGCTGATCAGATCTGTGTAATAATCAAAAATAACAAGATACCCCAGTCAGAATTAGAAAACATCAAACAACAAGTACAACAAATACTGGAACAAAATAATGTGCAATCAGAAGAAGAAGAAAATACAGTAATGGACCCAAACATCCCAGAGCAAACAAACAAAGAACAACACACAACACACAGCCACCAGAACAAGCACAAATAGAACATGAAGTGATGCACATGTTAGATATAGAAGAAAAGTTTCAGCTGACATATATAGAATACAAAGACACAAATACAGACATTAGACCATTCTTGCATAGACAGCCAAATAACCCACAAGTCGAACCAACAATAAAAACTATCAACACAATCATACACAACAAAATAAATGAAAACACAACTATGGAAGAGGTACAACTACTGGTTTATATAGGAGCACTCACTACACTAAATATACACACTAGGCAGAGATCAGAACCAACCAACACACAGAAGAAACCCACAAAACCAGCATGGCAACACAGGCTACAGATCAGAATAGAAAAACTGAGAAAAGACATCGGACAGCTAACACAATTTATAAGAAATGAAATGTCAGAAAAAAAAACGAAAAAGGTTAGGTAAAATCTCACAACAAGAAGTGATAGAGCAATTAGATGAAAAGAAGCAGAAATTACAAGCATTGGCCAAACGACTTAGAAGATACAAAAAAAGTGAAATAGAAGGAAACAAAACCAAACATTCAACACAAACCAAAAGAAATTTTACCAGACAATAGATAACATACACATTAAAATAGACAATCCACCAAACATAACAGACATGGAACACTTCTGGAGCAACATATGGTCAAACCCGGTACAACATAACAGGCATGCACGGTGGATACAAGCAGAAACAGATACGTACAAGATGATACCACAAATGCCTGAAGTGATAATTTTGCAACATGTCTCCCAAGCAATTAATTCTACTCACAACTGGAAAGCCCCTGGAAAAGATAAAATAGCAAATTTCTGGGTAAAGAAATTCACCTCAACACATTCACATCTAACTAAATTATTTAACAGTTACATTGCAGACCCATACACATTCCCTGATACACTTACACATGGAATAACTTATCTGAAACCTAAAGATCGAGCAGACACAGCAAACCCAGCTAAATATCGCCCCGTAACATGCCTACCAACAATATACAAAATATTAACTTCAGTCATTACACAGGTATTAATGACACATACAACACAGAACAAAATTATAAATGAAGAACAAAAAGGCTGTTGCAAAGGAGCACGAGGATGTAAAGAGCAACTGATAATAGATGCAGAGGTGACATATCAAGCTAAAACTAAACAAAGGTCTCTACACTATGCATATATTGATTACCAAAAAGCTTTTGATAGTGTACCCCACTCATGGTTACTATAAATATTGGAAATATACAAAGTAGATCCTAAATTGATACAGTTCCTAAACATAGTAATGAAAAATTGGAAAACCACACTTAATATCCAAACAAATTCAAATAATATCACATCACAGCCAATACAGATTAAGCGTGGAATATTCCAAGGAGACTCATTAAGTCCTTTCTGGTTCTGCTTTGATCTGAACCCACTATCCAACATGCTAAATAATACAAATTATGGATACAATATTACTGGAACATACCCACACAAAATCACACATCTGCTATACATGGATGATCTAAAACTACTGGCAGCAACAAATCAACAACTCAACCAATTACTAAAGATAACAGAAGTATTCAGCAATGATATAAATATGGCTTTTGGAACAGACAAATGTAAGAAAAATAGCATAGTCAAGGGAAAACACACTAAACAAGAAGATTACATATTGGATAACCACAGCGACTGCATAGAAGCGATGGAAAAAACAGATGCCTATAAATATCTAGGGTACAGACAAAAAATAGGAACAGATAATACAAATATTAAAGAAGAACTAAAAGAAAAATATAGACAAAGACTAACAAAAATACTGAAAACAGAATTGACAGCAATAAACAAGACAAAAGCTATAAATACTTATGCTATACCAATATTGACCTACTCATTTGGAGTAGTGAAATGGAGTAACACAGACCTAGAAGCACTCAATACACTTACACGATCACAATGCCACAAATATAGAATACATCACATACATTCAGCAACTGAAAGATTCACATTAAGCAGAAAGGAAGGAGGAAGGGGATTTATCGACATAAAAAAACCTACATTATGGACAGGTAGACAATTTAAGAAAATTCTTTATAGAATGAGCAGAAACTAGCAAAATACACAAAGCAATCACTCATATATATACATCGGCTACACCACTGCAATTTCATAACCACTTCTACAACCCTTTAGATCACATAACATCAACAGATACAAAGAAAGTAAATTGGAAAAAGAAAACACTACATGGCAAGCACCCGTATCATCTAACACAGCCACACATCGATCAAGACGCATCCAACACATGGCTAAGAAAAGGCAATATATACAGTGAGACAGAAGGATTCATGATTGCAATACAGAATCAAACAATAAACACCAGATATTACAGCAAGCATATTATTAAAGATCCCAATACCACAACAGATAAATGCAGACTTTGCAAACAACAAATAGAAACAGTAGATCACATCACAAGTGGATGTACAATACTAGCAAATACAGAATACCCCAGAAGACATGACGATGTAGCAAAAATAATACATCAACAGCTTGCCTTACAACATAAACTTATAAAACAACATGTTCCCATATACAAGTATGCACCACAAAATGTACTGGAGAACGATGAATACAAATTATACTGGAACAGAACCATCATAACAGATAAAGCAACACCACATAACAAACCTGACATCATACTCACCAATAAAAAGAAGAAATTAACACAACTAATCGAAATATCCATACCCAATACAACAAATATACAAAAGAAAATAGGAGAAAAAATTGAAAAATACATCCAACTGGCTGAGGAAGTCAAGGACATGTGGCATCAGGATAAAGTTGACATTATACCAATTATACTATCAACTACAGGAGTCATACCATACAATATCCACCAGTACATCAATGCAATACAGCTACATCCAAACTTATATACACAACTACAGAAATCTGTAGTTATTGATACATGTTCAATTACCTGAAAGTTCCTAAATGCAATATAACACATACCATACAGTTAAAAGGAAGTGATGCTTGATCAAGGTCCGCGTCACTTTCCATTTTTAACCAGACTTAACGTCTGAGATAGTAAAGAAATAATAATAATAATTCTGCTCATCAAGTGGCAGCAAGAGAACAGACACATAAAAGAAGGTTACACACATGCAAGCTTTCAGAGCCAGTGGCTCCTTCTTCTGGCAGAGCGGTTGAAGGGGAAGGAAGGGGGATGAAGAAAAAGGACTGGAAAGGTTTAGGAAAAGGGATTGATTTCAGAAAAGTCCTCCAGAAATGTGGGTCAGGGGAGACTTACTGGATGGGCTGAGAAGGAAAGACCGATTGTCTTTCAGTCTTTCCTGCTCATCCTGTTTGGTAAGTCTCCGCTGACCTGCAGTTCTGGGTGACTTTTCTGAAATCCACCTCTTTTCCTAAACCTCTCCAATCCTTTTTCCTTCACCCTTCTTCCTTCTCCTTCAACCCTTCTGCTGGAAAAAGGAACCACTGACTCTGAAAGGTTGCAGAAGTTTAACCTTCTTTTATGTGTGCATTGTTATGAGACTTTGTTGTGATGTATTAGTGATTTGCAGGTGGTACTGAGAGCTCTAAAGTCATTTTTTTATTTTAGTGTTACAGCTGTCAACATCACTATTTTTCTGTAAATTATGATGGAAAATCTAGGGTGGATAACATAAATGAAGCAGGATAGAGTGCTATTCTCCACACAGAGCAGGCGCTGAGTGGCAGAGTGGCACATTTAAGGTACATTTAAAAGTAGACTAAGCTATCTAAAATGTGCTTTTCAGGTTAAGAAAAATACGCACACATTCTTACACACACACAAATCACATATACACATGGTCTCTATCATCCGTAAGGGCTGAGGCCTGCTGAGTACCAGTCTGTCCTATTTCATTGTTGTTAAATTGTGAAGGATTATTTATGATGAACTTCATCAGCAAGTATACATACTGAGATGCAGCAAATAAAATTCCTAACTCCTTGAAGAGGAGTCTACAAGATGATTGGGGGTGAACATCACATATTACTCGTATTGCTCTTTTCTATGCAAGCAATATTTCGTTTCTAAGTGATGAGTTACCCCAAAAGAATTATACAATAAAGCATTTAATTATGGGAAATATGGGAACTGTGTTAATATGTTGAGTTATTTGTGGTTAACACTAGCAGTTACACAAAAAAAAACAGACATTATTTAATTGGATAGACAAAAAATCTATTCACCAAGTGGAGGCAGAACACACACATAAGAAATGGTTGTAACTGGCAAGCTTTCGGAGCCAGTGACTCTTTCTTCAGGCACAAGGGTTGAAGGGGAAGGAAGAGGGGTGAAGTAAAAGAACTGGAGGGGTCTAGGGAAAGTGGTAGATTTTGGGAAAGTCACTCAGAACTACAGGTCATGGGAGGCTTACCATATGGAATGAGAGGGAAAGACTGAAAAACAGACATCTGCACTTAGCTTGTTTAAGCAGTTCAGTAATATATTTCTTCCATTTCAAGTTTTCATGAGGATGTACATCCTAAAATTTGGAACATTCTACCATATTTACTGACTCTTGCTCTTGATATGTTAACTGTTGTTCTGTTGTACAGAACTGAGTATACTGCTCTTTTCCAAGATTTAAGGGGGGTCCATTTCCAGAAAACTATTTGATAATTCTTTGAAAAATGTTGTTAATGATTTCTTTTGTTGCTTTCCCCTCTGGCAGGGTTAATTAGAATATTTTTGCTATCTGCCAAAAGTGCTAACTCTGCTTCATCTTTAAGTAAATTACCTGAGAAATAAATTGTTTCAAGGATCATACTCCTTATGTCCCAATGTCAGTATGAGGAGAGCAATTTCCAAGTTCTTGTAAAGCTGAAAGCTCTGTGTGAGTAGTATAGTTAATGGTGGGGAGTTCCAAGTTGGATGTGTCTAGAAAATGATCAATTCATCTTGGAATATTGGTATCTCATATTGGTTTCTTTCATCTTGAGTGTCAAACCATCACAAGGCAGTATCTAAACATGTAAATACATCAGAAGCAGCCAGTTTTATTGACCGCTAGTTGATGAGATGTTGGCAGCATCAGCTTTATCAGTCATGAGGTTTATAATTTTGCTATCCTGCATGATCTTGTGCCCTGGATCTGCATGATTGATTCATGACAATTGAGTTCTTTTAGCATACTGAGCATTTTGGACATATTATTCTGTACATCATTTTTAATTAGACTGAAAAATTTATGCCATAACAAAAAAATTTATTCCTGGCTTTTTTTTTTTCAAATTAAATTTCTTACACTGTATCATACTGCTCCAATCATGTAGGATGTATTTTCCAAATCAATGTTTCAACAGTTTCTTAATAGACTTTTTTCTCCCTCCCCTTCTCTTTCTAACAATAACTTACATAATTCTTTTCTATAATACCATTTGAAAGTCTCAATTATGACATGATCCATGGGCTGTAATAAGTTTCCATTAGGTGGAAGAAATATTGCTTTTATGAACTTGTCCTCTTTGTTTGAGATATCACATGATGGATGAGTTTGTGTGTTGCCAGGCAGTTGTGTTCTGAGAAAGATTTTGAATGTTTCGTGTCTCGCAGCAGTGGGTGAATGTTTGTTTGAATGATGTTACTGAGTGTATGCCAATGTGGCAGGCAAGTTCCCATGCTGACAGTCCTTCATATAGTTAAGTGATAAAGCAGTGCAATAAGCATGAAATGACCCTTTGAGGCACACTGTCAGACTTATAAGTGTACACAAGCCACTGTCCTTGATTGCAAGTGATATGTCGGTGAGTGGAACAGGTGGTTACTAGGGCTGACTGAAAATCACACATTTGAAGACATTTTCTGTATTTATTGCAGTTTAGAGCAACTGCAGATGTCACCTTCTCCAGAGGAAATGCTAAACATAAAATAGTGAGATTCACCATTGTCTCTCTGCAGGCAGGTGTGGGAAGCAGTCAAGTGGCCTCTCTCCTATATCTTGTGACCAGTTATTCATAGAATACTGGCCAATTTATCATCATAGTATAGGCTGCTCTTGGACTGTGATCATCAGTTCAGCACTCATAGCAGCATGATGGGTAACAAATGTAAAATACAGATGAGATACAGTAACAACAAAAATTATTAATTTGTAGGGGTTCACATTGTGACTGACAACTGGAGTTGTACACTGCATTGTCCTGTTCACGACTGGATACAGGAGCCACATATTGCATTTTTTCTGAGCCACCAACAGCTTTAGTGATGAATAATGAAGGCAGGTTTTTCTTCTGGTTTTGTAACTTTGGAAATTACTAATATTTTCTGATTTTGTCCATTATTTATGATGAATTTGTGCATGAGGGGGGGGGGGGGGGGGGGAGGGAGGGAGGGGAGAAGAAGGGGGGGAGGGGAGTTACAGGAATTTCTTCTTGTTTAAACTGTTACAAGTATGTCATACAACAATCATTTTCATTTGATTTGATTTATTTCGTGTTCCATAGGTCCAACTGTGTTGGGTTCACAAGGACGTGGAACAAGTCAGTTTTTTACAAATACAATCTGATAATCTTATAGCATATACAGAAATTTGAATACATAATTATATAAAAATTTATACAGTAAATTCTTTGGGCAGCAATACAGAAAAAGAAAACACATATTTTCTTAGAATCATTAAAGCACTACAGAAAACAGATACCAGAGCACACACAGATACAGAGCTCAGGTTAAATAACATTCTTAGTGGCATTATGTCAACTTGTATTATATAATATTAAAATTTTACAATTTATTTAGTTAAAAATTCATCTGGACCGTAAAAAGCTTTTTCTAGCAGAAATATTTTTAGTGCTTTCTTAAACTTACTCTTGTTATGAATCTCTGTCTTTGTTTCAGGAGGAAGAGCATTGAAGAGTTTTGCTCCAGTGCAGTGGACACCCTTTTGCGCCAAGCTCAAATTTCTGTGCTCGCTGTGTATGTCATTCTACCTCCTTGTGTTATGCTCATGAAAATTACTGTTTGGTTGAAATATATCTGTATTTTTACAGACAAAACACATGAGAAAAAATATATTGGCATGTAGTTGTGTATATTTTAAGTTTTCGAAACCTATTTCTACACGAGTCTCTTGGTCACAATCATATATAATTCTTAAAGCTCGCTTCTGTGCAATGAACACTTTCCTTGCTAATGGCTGGTTGCCCCAAAAAATAATTCAATATTCAATGAGAGTGAAAATAGCCATAGTATGCCACTTTTGCAGTGTTAGGTTCAACACTTGTAGTGACAACCCATAAAGCATAGGTAACAGAGCTAAGCCTCTTACAGAGATCAATAATATGTGAAGACCAGTTCATTTTCTTGTCAATGTGCACTCCAAGAAATTTTGTTGTTTCCATTCTTTCTATTGATTGATTACCACATGTCACACTTATCTCTCTCTCTTTTTCTGTTTTTGTACAGAATTGAATAAAGCTGGTCTTACTGGAATTTAATGAGAGACCATTCACCTTGAACCAATTAACCACATCTGAGAGTATGTGATTAATGAGTTCCTCAAGATTATTGTCTGTTCTACTGCTCATAAAAATTGTGGTCTCATCAGCAAATAATGTAAATTTACAAGGCAGGCCTGTACATGATGGTAGGTCATTTATAAAAATCAGGAATAATAGTGGCCTAAGAATTGAGCCCTGAGGCACTCCACATGTAATGCAACGCCATTCAGAATCTGAGGAAGTGTCACATACTCCACCCGAGCTAGTCAAGACTACTTTTTGTTTTCTGTCTTGGAGGTACGACTGTAGCCAATTGCCTGCAACACCACTTATTCCGCTTTTTGCAAGAGAATCTGGTTATCAACATAGTCAAATGCTTTGGATAAATCACAGAAGACACCAAGTGCTAGCATTTTTTCATTAAGGGGTTCTAGGACTTCATTTGCAAGTGCATAGACTGCGTCTTCTGTTGAACGGCCCTTTTGAAAGCCAAATTGGCTCTTGCTGAGAACTCCATTCTTCATGAGATGATTAGTAATTCTTACACATATTAGCTTTTCTAGAATTTTGGAGAAAGCTGTCAGCAAAGAGATAGGTCAATAGTTAGTTCAGTTTATCGCACTTTTTTACAGGGGCTTCACAATGGCACACTTAAGTCTACTGGGAACAACACCTTTCTGAAGGGAGGCATTGAAAATATGACAGAGAATGTCCCTTATCCACACACAAGAATATTTCAATAAATTACTAGATATATTATCAACCCCAGAAGAGCTCTTAATTTTTAAAGACATGATGATTTTTTGAATTTCTTCTACAGTGACAGGATTAAGGTGCATTTCTGAAATTGTGTTTGAGTATACTGCTTGACAAAGAGTTACAGCTTAATCAACATTGGGCTTGCAACCAATCTGTTGAGTTACTGATAGGAAGTGTTTATTAAAAATCTCAGCCACTGTTTTGAGGTTATCTACTAGGGTACCTTCATATCTGATTTTATTTACATCTTCTTTGCTTGTTGTATCTCTTCCTGTCCCTTTTTTTTACAATGTTCCAAATTGTTTTTATTTTATTAGAATTATCTATTTTCTTCTCATAATAAAGGGCTTTTGATTTCTGTATTAGTTTCTTCAAAATTTTACAGTATAATCTATAGTGATTCCATTTTTTCTATATCTTTACAGAATCTTATTGCAGTATAAGTTCCCCTTTTGCTTTAACATGACTGTTTTATACCTTTTGTAATCCAAGGCTTACTTACAGAATTGGAAGCGCTGTTTCTGACCCATTTCTTGGAAAATATTTCTTCAAAAGAGCACAGAATTCATTTATAAAACAGTTAAATTTAGTACCAACATCATCATGGCTATAAATTATACTAAAGACCAACCCATTTGCTGCAACCTGTGGTTGAAAGTTTTTTTTTGCCTCTTCATTCATTACTCTTATGAATTTCCATTGAGGAAATTCTTTTTTGATAAGATTAACAACATAAAGAGTGAGAATTTGCCCATCATGATCTGAAAGCCCACTTATAAAATGCCTGACAGTATAATTCAGATGTCTACTTACATCTAAAAAAATGTTGTCTATCGTAGTTTGGCACTTGGATGTAATTCTTGTTGGGAAGTTTATTACTGATGTCAGATTATGTAAGGTCATCACAATCACAAAGTCAATTTTATTCTTATTTTCTGTCATAAAGTTTATATTGAAATCACCTAAAGCTACAATATCCTTTGCTTTTGAAAGTAACCCTGACAGAAGGAGTTCCATTGAATGCATTAAAGTTTTTATGTGATCTGAGGGAGCCCTGTAGAGAACCAACGGTATTATTGTGTAGAATTTAGTTATTATTTCTGTGGCACATGCCTCAAATTGATGTTCCACACAATATTTCTTAATATCTATAGCTTTGTGTGCTACACTATCCTTAACATAAATTGCTACTCCACCTCTGTCTTTACTTTCCCTACAGTAGTATGTTACTAAACTATAACTTACTGTAGATGGCAAGGCACATTTATCAGTAACATTGTGCTCGGTTAAACACAAAATCTGAGCATTGCTGAATATTGACCAGTATTACGTTAGTGTGAGTGAGGTTCCTCAGAAACTTTGTACCTTATTCATTTACCCATATTCATGTGATTCACTTACCTTTGATGTCATTCCATGTATTGTTTAGAACTGTCCTTTCCACTAATGTTAATAAGAAGTTGATCTGTTTTGTTTAAGAGGCCCCTCATATTTTGATGAAAGAAAGATGCCTTCCTCTTGCTTTTTCATTCTATTAGTGCTGTTACCTGACTGAGAATCCACTGGAGTCTGTCTTGAGATATAAGTGAGGAGACACTTGATACTACCTACTGTTGTCCCTTCTTTTTCTTCAGGCCCACACATAAAAAATTGTTGAGATGAGAAGGAGGCTCAGCATTTCTTCTGCCCAACAGCCTTCTATTTGTTGTTGTCGATGGTGATGGTGATGGTGATGGTGATGGTGATGCTGTTTCTGACACTTCAAATGTTGGTTCTGCCACTACTGATGTCTTCTCGTTTTTCTTGTTTTCATCTAAAATAATATTTGGACGATGAGGAACTGTATTTCTTTTGTCATTGAAATTGATGTCCACTGTTCTTTCTGTTAAAATTTCGTCTTTTTTTACATGTTTTGCTGGTGCTGATGATGGTTCTAATGCTTTTACCTTTTTTTGAAGTGTTTTTGTTATGAAGTCAGGTGATGGCGATGCAATTATCGTTTTGGTTTTGAATTTATTTTGGTGGTTTTTTATTACCTTGGTTATCAGGTTTACCAGATATTCTTTCCCCAAGCCATTCAGGTGAAGTCCGTGTTGCATGTGGAATCTATGTCCAATACTGCTTATATCAACACATTTCACATTTTTAAAATGTCTGCAGAGTTTTGCAAACTGATTGTTGGCACTTTTTATTTCCCTGTTAACACATGACCATCCTACAAGATCATAGCGATGTGGAATATTGACCAGTATTACGTTAGTGTGAGTGAGGTTCCTCAGATACTTTGTACCTTATTCATTTACCCATATTCATGTGATTCACTTACCTTTGACGTTATTCCATGTATTGTTTAGAACTAAATGTATTGTGGTTTTTTTTTCTAAATTAAGAGAGTGTCTGTTTACATAGAACCAATTGATAATTCTTTGAACAATATTCTTGACATCAGATTCTGTTTCTGACTCTACAGAGGATTAACTGTAATACTTGAGTTAAATGAAAAAAAAAAGTACAAGATCTGTTGATGCAAATTAAGTGAAAGGTTATATGACAGATGAACTCTGTTTATTTCTCCCCAGTCAATAAAATTTGCTCTCCATCCTGCATTGTTTGAATTAGTATTATCATTTTTTGATTTTTTTTGTTAAGTATGAGACAGATAAATAGTTTGTTAAAAAATTATTTCCATAAAATTCTAACTGTTATAGTAGGTAACATGATTAACACAGTCAAATGGATTGAGATCATCACAAAACATACCAAATGTTGGTGTATTGATTTCTTAAGGCTAATAATATTTTATGATGACATGCATACATTTTTCACAGATATCCACAGCTTGGTCTCAGTGGTGACATCTGTACATGTGAAGCCTAAAATGTGTCTGGAATGCACTGGAGAAATAAACTGCAAACCCATCAGTCACTAGCAAGGGCTGTGCAACACCAACACATAGCTCCTTTACTGGCAAGATTACCTATGGATCTCTCTAAGCATGTCATGTCTAGCACATCACATTACCGCTCAGCATGTCTCACAGCTACAATAAACCATGTCCCCTATTAACAGTTAAGAGGGTTTTTCCAGATTTCTTCGTTATGTGTGAATTTAATTTCAGAACTTTGGTGATTATTTTTTGGACTGTTGCATGCCTAATACTTCATGATCTATCCTTATTCTATAACACAAGAGTAGTATGAAGATATAATTTACCAAGTTAAGTTTTCTCACAAAGACATGTGTACTGAAGAAGTATGTAGCAAACTAACATAACTGACTGTTAACATACTAATGACCATCCCCATGGTATACTGCTTAGTATTGCTGGCCACTGACGTGGAAGTCCCAGGCAATTTGTAGGCTATAAAAGGAGAGTGATACCTTGACTGAACAAGAACACAACTTGAGAGTTGAGAAAAATGTGTTATAAACATTAACTTTTAATGGAGTTCCTGAGTCCAAAAAACTGAATGTGAAGCCTTCACAAAGTGAATTATGAGATTGCACCAACAAAACTGCTCACACACAGAATGAAATTCATCTAACATTAACTTGGGGTG
The DNA here is from genome assembly GCF_021461395.2 of Schistocerca americana. Classification (NCBI taxonomy): domain Eukaryota; kingdom Metazoa; phylum Arthropoda; class Insecta; order Orthoptera; family Acrididae; genus Schistocerca; species Schistocerca americana. The sequence goes on from NC_060130.1 coordinate 341,049,549, forward strand.
GAAAATACATGATAGGATGAGTGAAGACAATCATTCACTCTGCAGAAGAAGTATTAATCAGCACGTTGGGTGAATGTTAAAAAGGGTTTGAACAGGAAAGGACAGCAGGAAGTATATGGGGTGTTACAAAAAGGTATGACCAAACTTTCAGGAAACATTCCTCACACACAAAGAAAGAAAATATGTTATGTGGACATGTGTCCGGAAACGCTTGCTTTCCATGTTAGAGCCCATTTTACTACTTCTCTTCAAATCACATTAACCATGGAATGGAAACACACAGCAACAGAACGTACCAGCGTGACTTCAAACACTTTGTTACAGGAAATGTTCAAAATGTCCTCCGTTAGCGAGGATACATGCATCCACCCTCCGTCGCATGGAATCCCTGATGCACTGATGCAGCCCTGGAGAATGGCGTATTGTATCACAGCCATCCACAAAACAAGCATGAAGAGTCTCTACATTTGGTACCGGGGTTGTGTACACAAGAGCTTTCAAATGCCCCCATAAATGAAAGTCAAGAGGGTTGAGGTCAGGAGAGCATGGAGGCCATGGAATTGGTCCGCCTCTACCAATCCATTGGTCACCGAATCTGTTGTTGAGAAGCGTACGAACACTTCGACTGAAATGCGCAGGAGCTTGTTGTACTCATAAAGGCACATGTTCTAGCAGCACAGGTAGAGTATCCCATATGAAATCATGATAATGTGCTCCATTGAGCGTAGGTGGGAGAACATGGGGCCCAATCAAGACATCACCAACAATGCCTGCCCAAACGTTCACAGAAAATCTGTGTTGATGACATGATTGCACAACTGCGTGCGGGTTCTCATCACACATGTTGATTGTGAAAATTTACAATTTGATCACGTTGGAATGAAGCCTCATCCATAAAGAGAAGATTTGCACTGAAATGGGGATTGACACATTGTTGGATGAACCATTCGCAGAAGTGTACCCGTGGAGGCCAATCAGCTCCTGATAGTGCCTGCACACGCTGTACATGGTACAGAAACCACTGGTTCTCCCATAGCACTCTCCATACAGTGACGTGGTCAACGTTACCTTGTACAGCAGCAACTTCTCTGACGCCGACATTAGGGTTATCGTCAACTGCCTCGTCCATTGCAGGTGTCCTCGTCATTCTAGGTCTTCCCCAGTCGCGAGTCATAGGCTGGAATGTTCTGTGCTCCCTAAGACGCCGATCAATTGCTTCGAACGTCTCCCTGTCAGGACACCTTCGTTCTGGAAATCTGTCTCGATACAAACATATCACACGACGACTATTGCCCCGTGCTAATCCATACATCAAATGGGCATCTGCCAACTCCGCATTTGTAAACATTGTACTGACTGCAAAACCACGTTCATGATGAACACTAACCTGTTGATGCTACGTACTGATGTGCTTGATGCTAGTACTGTAGAGCAATGAGTCGCATGTCAACACGAGCACCGAAGTCAACATTACCTTCCTTCAATTGGGCCAACTGGCGGTGAATCGAAGAAGTACAGCACATACTGACAAAACTAAAATGCGCTCTAACATGGAAATTAAGCGTTTCCAGACACATATCCACATAACATCTTTTCTTCATTTGTGTGTGAGAAATGTTTCCTGAAAGTTTGGCTGTACCTTTTTGTAACACCCTGCATAGGGACATAGGAGCAGAGGATGCTCACCCATATGTTGACTCTACAAGTATCAACTACTGCTGCACTGCATCCTTCATTTCAAACAATTTTTAAATCCTTGTTGATCTGTTACCATAGTACACACTGTTGAGCTTAATTCAACCATTCAAATTAATGTCTGTGGGCTCTGCGAGCCACGATCTTTTGTACATCTTTCTTTTATATATGAGGGTCTTTGCTTTGCTCATGTCTTGTCATTTTGTGTGTGCCATGTCTCATGTATGTTCATTGTACGCTCCAAGATAAAAACTAAATGGTGCACTACAAAGGAATTATCCAAATGGAATGGAAATTGGTACATGTACAAATAAACAAATGATTACCATTTGAGAAAAAAATGGATGATTCATTGAACAAAAAAAGCTTCGCAAATTGAATAAGTCAATAATGTGTTGGTCCACCTCTGGCCCTTATGCGAGCAGTATTGATTGACAGAGTTGTTGGATGCCCTTCTGAGGGATGCCATACCAAATTCTGTCCAATTGACACATAAGATTGTCAAAATCCTGACCTGGTTGGAGTGCCCTGCCCATTATGCTCCAAATGTTCTCAATTGGAGAGAGATCTGGCAACCTTTCCAGCCAAGAGTGGATTTGGCAAGCACAAAGACAAGCAGTAGAAATGAATGGTATCAAAACAGGGCATACAATATCACTGACATACCGCTATTCTCTAAGGCTGCTGCAGCTAATAACCAAAGGGCTCCTGATATGAAGTGAAATGGCACTCCTGGCTGTTGGGCCAAATGGTGGCTGACAGTCATGTTGGTATCTCATTGCAGTCCAGGGTGTCTCCACAGATGTTTGCTGATAATTGGCAATTCAAAGCAGGACTCATCACTGAAGGCAATTCTCATCCAGTCAATAAGATTCGTGTCTGGAGACTCTCCAGACAGCAGTGGGATACCAACATAACTGTCACCTGCTATATAGCCTGACAACCGGGAGTGATAGTATGGAGTGCCATTGCTTTTCATAAACAAGACCCCTTTGGTTGTCAGCCATAGCATCCTTACAGCACAGTGGGACATTGACAATATTCTACACCTCATTTGTTGCCCTTCATGGAAAGCAATTCTGGGCTTCCATTTCAGCAAGAGAATGCCTGCTCACACACGGAAGGGTTTCTGCTGCTTAACTTCTTGCTTGCCAAACCCTAACTTCCTGAATTTAAAACATATGGAGCATTATGGGCAGGTCCCTGCAACCATCTCAGAATTTTGATGATCTAACATGCCAATTGGACAGAATTTGGCATGATATTCTCCAGTAGGACACCCAACACTCTGTCAATCAATGCCAAACTGAATAACTGTTTACAGAAGTGCCAGAGGTGGACCATCACATTATTGATGTGCTCAGTTTGTGAAGCTCTTTCTCTTGAATAAATCGTCCAATTTTTCTGAAATTGTAATCATTCATTTGTGAGTACATGTACATCACATCTACTGATTTCTGTCCCATTCAAATGAGTCCTTCATAATTTGTCTTTTTTTCCTTCGAATGTGTATCATCTGCACTGAGTGCAGTAGAATGTGCAAGTTTCTTTTAACATGCATTAGTCTAATAAAGCATTAAGTAATATGTCTACCAGTGCTCTTAATGCAAGTAGATAATTGGCAGAATCCACATGTGGTGGACCTCTCAAGAGGTTATGAGGCCCAAGTACCTAGGTATCCAGATAACTATGTGTAGAATCAGAATCAGAATCAGATAGTGACATGGAGTTGCCACAGCTGTTGGAAATTGGTCCCTACCCCTATCCTGACCCACAGTGTTCCTGTTGCACAGAGGACTCATTCTCCTGCATGCTCGCATGATGGAATGTTCACTGTACTGGTCACTATCTGTTGATGACTTTATCTTTGATCTTGAACTATGTATGGACATCAGTGTTGGCTGGGTATCTTCTGTTTCATGACATTGAACTCATATGTTATTGTCTTTACTGTGTGTTTCTACTGTGTCAGTGTAATAAGCCAAATAAATTGTGCTCATAGCTGCAGACTTCTACAGTGGCGACGAGTCTTTTTGAACTGTTTATGCGTCAAAATATTGCACAACATGGATGTGGAATTTAGGAAGCACTGCCTCCACCAGCAGCAGGAAAAGTGACTTCTCGACTGGCAATTATTGGAATAACAGCAACAGCAACTGGCCTTACTACAGCAACAAATAACAGTGTTGTCTATTATGAATAAGACGACTGCAGCAGTTTCACAATTTCCTTTGTTTCTGGATGGCGTTGATGATTGGGGAATGTACTTACAATATCTCCACTGTTATTTCACTGCCTGTAAGGTAACCCATTCACAGTGGCAATGGTTATTTTTTCTTTCGTGGTCTTCACATACTGTGTTGGGTTTGTTCCATAAGTTCTCCCCGCACGATACATCCAGATAGCTTGACTTATACTGAAGTTGGTAATCTGATGTCTGAACATTATGGGTGTCATTCCTATGTGGCATTTGCTTACTTGAAATTTTACCATCATTCCGAACAACCATCAGAAACCTACAAAGACGAATGGTCTTAGTGACCATTGTGCATTTGTGTAGCTGGCCACTGTGGCCGAGCGGTTCTAGGCACTTCAGTCTGGAACCGCACTGCAGCTACAGTCGCAGGTTTGAATCCTGTCTCAGGCATGAATGTGTGTGATGTCCTTAGATTAGTTAGGTCAAAGTAGATCTAAGTCTAGGGGACTGATGACCTCAGCTGTTAAGTCCCATAGTGCTTACAGCCATTTGAACCATTTTTGCATTTGTGTGCTCTGAAGAATCATGCTACCGACTGTATGCTGATTACTTGATTCAGGACTTACTTCTCCATCATTTACCGAGCAAGGAAGTCCACTCACACGCTTTATGGCATGTAGATCCATCCTTTGATGAAGTCCTTAAAATCAGTCAGGCTTTCAAATTTACACAGGAAACCGAAAGCCTGTAGGAGGCTCAGTCCATAGCATCCGCTGTTATCACCAGGGTGACAGTAAACTCCTTCCATAAGTGCAACAGGAAACCGCACTCTCATTTTGGCTGTTCTGGCAGACATGTTATGCCATTCCAGTGCAATGGCCTTGAGGCATGCTAATACGACAGTGATATTTAAAATGTCTCCAAATGATTTCTGTCTTGTAACTCAATTTCAGAATCTTTTGTGTGTTCTCTGTTTTGACAGAACTCCAATCCATATCATCTACCTACCTTCTTATCTTCAATGTTTTCACTGACACCCTCCCTCTGTCCACATTGATTGGTTACTTGCTTTTCTTGCAGCATTAGGGGACAAATTACTAATGTGTGTCAGTTGTGCGACATCCAGAACCATGGGTACGATGCGGAGTCTGGTTCTCCCATCTTACCCCTCACAGGATCTTGTCATAGCTCTCCTGCTGATGCAATGCACTCCATTGAAATGTTGACTCATCCTGCTATGCGTTAACATGGCAAACTGGTAATCATGTTAGGAGTGAAATACAGAAGTAAAATGTTTCAGCTGCAGAAGTCCCCTAAAAAAATTTTTGAGGAAACTTTAATTTTTGGATTTTACTTCTGATAATGCAGAAAATATCTTTCAGTTAGATGCATTAAAACAATTTGGGTTTTCTGTTTCAGAGAACATGTGTTTGGTTTCCACAGCAATTTCATTCCACATTATTCATAACTTAACTGCCTCATGTTCAGACTTGTTAACCCCTGAGTTAGGATGAGCTGCAGATGTAGCTGTAAAAACACATTTAAAACTGGGGTCTGTGTCTCACTTTTCTCAGGCTAGTGCAATTGCATACATCCTTTGGGTAGTGGTTAAGTGAGAATGGGACAGATTGGAGGACTTTGAGGTGATTACCCCTGTCTCATTGAGCTGATAGTTTTCACCTCTTGTAATTGGGAAAGAACCAAGTGGCTTTCTATGCCTATGTGGTGACTTTAAGGCCACTAATGTGAAGGTCATCATCAATAATTTTTCCATTCCCTAACCAGAAAACCTGTTTTCCAAGTTACAAAGTGCTGTATGTTGTACTAGGGTTTGTTTGTGGCAGGTATATTGACAACTGCTGCTGCATCCGGAATCTCAGGATCTGTTGGTGCTCAGCACATCCTTTGGCCTTTAGCAGTATAACAGACTGGCCTTTTGCATTTCTAGCACACCAGCAGTTTTCTGGCATTACTTGGAGCAACTCCTACAGGACATTCCTTCATGTTGCAATTATTTAGATGACAACATAGTGACAGTAGCTTCAAATGTAACCTCCTCAAATTTAAATTTTTCCAACAGTTCACCGAGTTCCTCAGCTTTACCATTAGCAAACATGGCACCCGTTATACCAAAGAGCATGTCTGTTCTGTAGAAAACATGCACAGACTCCAGAATATCAAGGAACTGCAATCCTTTATGGTAAAATTTAGCAGTTACAGCTGTTTCATTCCCCATGTCCTATCCACTCAATGCACTGTGAAAAAAGGGATTACATTCTGGTGGTCCCCAGAATGTGATGCAGTTTTTTCTGCTCTTAAACAAGACCTCCTGTCAGCACCATGCATCAACCCATTTTCACCACAGAACCCTCTTCTTCTTGCCACAGATGCCTTACAGCATGAGGTCAGAGCAGTCTTGCCCCACAAGAGGTCAGATTACTCTGAACATTCATGTCCAAGACGCTCAATGCTGCCCAACACAACTACTTCAGGCCAACATTTATGCAGTTAAGAAATTTCACATCTATCTCTGTGGCATCAAATTCCAGCTGCTGACTGATCTCAAGCCATTACTCACATTGTTTGGATTGTGTCATAATCTCCCAAACAGGACAGTGCAAATGCTGCAAGACTAGGCACTGTTCTTAGTGGCCTGTTCTTATGACATCCTCTATAATGCCACCAGCCACCACACAGATGACATTGCTTTTCCTGGCTTCCAGTGGGCACCAATCCTGAATTTGACACCCAGGAAGTAACTATCTTTCAGTTGGGTTTGTATTATACATTAGTCCTGCATAACTTTCTCCTGGATGCTACATTGATCATGGCTCAGAGAAGAGCATACCCTACTCTCAGCACTGTGATTGTGTGTGTCAAGTGTGGGTGGCCACCACGTCTCTCAGCAAAGGAACATGTTTGACACAAAACTTTCTTCTCCTTGCAAAACCAGCTCCCCCTCCATGATGATGTTCTACTGCTGCAGATGGAACACAAACATCCTTGGGCTGTTATTCACCCAGCTCTGCATCCCAGGGTTCTCACACTTTCACACGCAACTCACTGAGGCATATCCCACATGAAACAGTTGGTACACTGTCATGTCTACTGGCTAACTATCAACAAGGACATTAAGATGCTGGTGTGGTCTTGCATCCTGTGTGCCCAACAGCAATGTGTGCCCCACAGGCATTCTCATCCTGTCCCTGTCGGGCACTTAGGAGCACTTCCAATGGACTTTGTTGTTCTTTTCTTGTGTCTGATGTTTGTTGTGGTAGACTCATGGTCCAAATTTCCATGTATCTGCCCCATGACTACATGGCAATGGCAAAACTGATCAAGTCCCTATCGCAAATTTTTGCCATTGAGGGCCTTCCATGGGTCATGATCTCAGACAATGGTGCCCAGTTCATCTCCACCCAGTTTTCCCAATTCTGTGAAATGCGCAGCATACACCTTCTTTCAGCACCATTTCACACCAACTCCAATGGGGAAGCAGAATGGATGGTGTGGACTCTGGAAGTCCACACAACCCACACCATCAGACTATACCCTCACCTTGTTCTTGGCCACTTATAGTGTGGGTGGCCACCATGTCATGGTCAACTAAAAATGTTCTTTTCCTTGCAAAACCAGCTCTCCCTCCATTGTGGGGAAGAGCCTGGCTGAATTGCTCCATGAGTGGCAGACTCACACCCTTCTCTCTCTGCTCTTACACCTGGACCCTTGTCTGTCCTGGTCCCCCGTATGCCCCTACAACAGACTGGCACCATAGAGTGGGCCTGATCATTTGGATGCCATCTGACATAGGTACTGGCCATCATCCAGTGTGCACATGGCCACTGGACTTGTAAGATCGCTGTGGAGGGTTGCCTCTGGAGACGCCACCACAACCAGCTGCACCCAAGGATGCCACCAGCATACGCTCTGATATATACAACCTGCACCCCTGGCCTCATCTGCTGCAAGTGCTTCCTCTCCTCTGGCACTGATGCCACGATCTGTTGGTCATGGATCAGGCTCTGATGCCCCTGCCTTGCTCTATTCCAGTGCCTCCAGGCATGGACCTGCCTCTCATGAGTTACATGGATTGTGTGGCAATGGCTGTTGTACAGTGAGAAGTCATCTAGGTGGAGATGCAGGGTATTCCAGTTTCAGCTATGGCAGTGGCATATCTGGAACCAACTTCAGCAATGGTGCGTCCAAGTCTGCAGTGGAGCTGGAACAAGTTGGGCTGCTTCTGCCCCTGTTTTCCATCTCTGAGCAGAGGGCTGTAGTAACAAACACCAACAGCAACATGGAGCTGTCACAGCTGTTGGGGATACATCCCAGCTGCCCGCCCACACCACTGGTGATGCCGCATCTACAAGCTGTCTCTGCAAGAAGTGCTAAGTGCTCTGAGAAGAGGCCAGACCCCTGGAGCGCACATCACATTAACTGGCAGGACACGATGACCTCTAATTGGCTATAACAGTACACCTGCCATGCAGAAGACTCATTCTCTTGTCTGCTCGCTGGAATGTTCAGAGTACCGGCCACTATTTGTTGACAACTTTAGCTTTGATATTGGACTACATATGGACTTTAACACTGGCCAGAACTCATATGTTATTGTCTTTACTGTTTTTTCTGCTGTCAGTGTTTCAGCTAAATAAATTGTGATCATAACTGCAGACTACTAAACTGTCAGTTAAAATGGTTAAGGGATCGGGAATAATGTGTCACTGTTGAAGTCCAGGAAATACCAGTTAAAATGGTTAAGAGACAGGGAATAATGTGTCATTGTTGAAGTTCAGGAAATACTTTGTTCAAAAGAAGAACTGTTTCATTCAACAAATATGGCAACAAATTATTTGAACTGAAAGGACATGTGAACTACTTTGCTTGCGAATTTGTAATCAAGAACTTGCTTATTCCTGAAGGACTGGCATAATGTGTCTCAGAAGTAGGTGAAACACAAGGTTTCAAGATCAAAGGGAAAATAATTCTTACTATTGACCTATCTTTATAAATGCACATAAAAGAAGAAGAAGAAACAGTTGACTCATGACACAAACTGAAATTGTTGTTTGATGACTTTGGTTTTGCAAGAACAATAAACTTACTGACAACATTAATATTATCTATAAAAACGTGATTCTGTAACAAGCTAGGTAAATCAAGTACTAGACAATAGTCAAAAACAATGCAATTAGTAATGAATTAATTGGGTCATTATTGTCAGCAGGATTACCAGAAAAATAGTTTCTAATGATTATGGTCATTTTACATGCAGGAATTCCTTTTACAACAAATGCAATTAAAAGCAAGATTCTTGATATGGAAGAAGAGGTTACCACTGGCAGTGCTTTTAGGATGAAAAGTTGGCAAAGTAAACAAAAGTATTTTCACCAAAATGGGACTTCCATGTCATCATTGAGAAATAACATTGGACCTATATTGTCAAATTGTGTCAGACATCAATAGCAAAGCAAGAAATAAGTTACTTGCTATAAGTACAAAAAGCCAGAACATCTTAAAGTAAGTGCTGTAACAGTGAGAAGGAAGTAGCAGTTTAGAGACATAATGACATACCTACAAAACTGGCCATTTCGACATATCTGCTTCACCACTGTCTTAATGCTAAGGCTGGGAATTGTTGGATGACTGTAAACACACTCTAAGAACCATGAGATATCACAATTATCAGCAATGTGAATGTGGTGGTAGCAGTGATAATGTTTGTGCTGCTGCAAATGTTTCTTTTGCCTTCATCTCAAAACACGCATTTTGTAGATATGTTGTTATGACTCTAAACCCCCAAATATGATACCAAACAAAAGGAAACCTCAAATGTCTCCAGTGCAGTGTTTTAAGTGGTTCTCTTAATAGTAGTCATGTCTGGCTGCTAGAAGGGGAGCACAGGTTTGATGCCTGGCACTGTCAAGGATTTTTCCTTGGTAGTGTACTCAGCCTCATGAGCCAGTTGAGGAGCAACTTGAATTATAAATGGCAGCTCCAAGGTCAAGAAATCTGATGATGGCTGGAACAGCATAGTGCTGATTCCACAGCCCTCCCATACCCCATCCACTGACATAATTAGCAGAAAATGACATGGCGGTCAGTCAGGCCCTTTTGGCCCATCAGAGCCAGATTGTTGAGATTTGCTTTTAATAGAAGTAACTGGTATGCCGACTTGTGTGCTTGTGTACATCTCACAGAAAAACAATGTTAGCTTGCATAAAATTGTGGCAGTGAATCAGACTGAAGTACCACTGTCATGCTATGGTGGAATCATTTTAACAACAGTAGTTGGAAAGACACTCTATGATATTACAGTGAAGAATGTGCTCTAGAACTAACAAGAAATTTACTGTCTGTGAGCAGATTGATTGCAGAAGAGAACTCGATTGAATTTAGTAGCAATCACTGTAATATTTCTAACATGAATCACAAATTAGTTGTATCTACAGATCTTATTAAGTTATTCATTATTTATTTATTGCTATTTAGCCGGACCAGATTAGGGCCTTAAGGTGCTCTCTTATATCTGACCAGGCATGACACATACAAAAAATATTATATAACAATTACAATAATAATAATTTGCATTTTTAATAAAACAGTAATTGGCAATAATAATAATAATAATAATCAGGATAAAGTTAACATTATACCAATTATACTATCAACTACGGGAGTCATACCGCACAATATCCACCAGTACATCAATACAATACAGCTACATCCAAACTTATATATACAATTACAGAAATCCGTAATTATTGATACATGTTCAATTACCCAAAAGTTCCTAAATGCAATATAACATATACCGTACAGTTAAAAGGAAGTGACGCTTGATCAAGGTCCGCGTCACTTCCCATTTTTAACCAGACTTAACATCTGAGAAAGTAAAGAAATAATAATAATAATGTTAATAATAGTAACATTAGAATTAATGATAAAATAGTGGAGACATTAAGAATAATACTGATTAGCTTAGAACATTTGAATCCTTGTTGGGTATTAGAAGAAGTGGAAGGAAGAATGGGAGAGGAAAAGATTGAAATGAAAGTGTCAGTGGCTGATAGGAAAGAAGACAATTTCAATGGGGAAATCCATAGACAAAGGGGAGGGAAAAGTTGTGGGGGAGAAAGGGTTGATGGGAATAAGCTGCAGACAAGTATCTGGATGATATAGAATGCGAGCCATTAGTTGCTTTTTGATGTCTGAAAGGATTTCAATTTCTCTAACATTTTGAAGAAGATTGTTCCAAAATTGGGTTAGTGATACAGGAAATGATGTAGAGAACATGGCAGTCTTGTGTAATGGTACAGAGAGGATTTTCTTTGTTGAGAATGAGTATTTCTGCTACATTATTCCAACAGTAGAGTAAGGGATAAAGATAAATAAGACAGAGTGCAATGACTGAGAAGACAATAGAGCAAGCACAATTATGATAATCTCTGTGCTTACTATCATGTACCCATGATAGTTGTAGGCATGAGTGATATGGCTGAGATAGTGTATGTCACATGTGTATTACACACAAGCATTCATTGCCAGTTCCAGCTGGTGTCAGCTCTCATATGAATGTCCTTGCAGGATAGAATCATCATAATCAAAGATGGGCAGTATTAGTAATCCTATGAGTTTCTGTTTAGGCATGAAAATAAATACTTACTTATATTTCTGTAGTGAACAAAGTGATGTTGGCACCTTCTTACAGACTGCAGTTGTGTATTCAGTTGAGTCTGTGCCTACTCTGATTAAGCATATCAGTCAGCAGTTACATGCTGGATGGCTGTATACGGGATTTCTGGGCTTGCACTTAGGTATAACTGAAGGTTAAAAGTGTATAAATGATATTTCTAATGGGGGATAATAGTTGGCACATCATTAACATACAGAGTGCGTTCCATAAGTAATGCAACCAATTTTTTCTGACAGCATGTTGTAACTGGCTGGGCTAAGTGGAGGGGGGTGTTAGCTTCAAAATGCTCTTTGTCTCATTCAGCTGCAAGCTGCTGGAGAGTCAGAACGTGCATTTCTGTCAACCCCATTTGCGTTTATGTAACACAACACAATGGATCATTCTGTAGAGCAACGATACGCTATCAAATTTTGCGTTAAACTTGAGAAGTCCACCACCAAAACGTTTCCATTACTTCAGCAGGCCTTTGGGACTGATTGCTTGTCCAAATCACAAGTTTTCCGATGGCACAAGTCGTTCATGGAGGGTCGAGAGGAGATCTCTGACGAACCTTGCAGTGGACGGCTATCAACCACACAAGTCGACGAAAATGTGACACGTGTGCGTGATCGTTTGAACTCGACAGACGACTGAGCCTTCAATTGATAGCACAAATTCTAAACGTGTCAAAAACAACCATTATCTGCATTGCGACCAAAGATTTGAACATGAGAAAGGTGTGTGCGCCAAACTCGTCCCAAAAGTGTTGACCGACGAACACACGCAGATGCAAGTGCTTTGGTGCCGAGAAATGTTGGAAATGTGTGAAAATGATTCTCATTTTTTAAACTCGGTTATCACTGATGATGAGTCATGGATTTTTGAGTATGATCCTGAGACAAAAAGGCAGAGTTCAGAGT